>NC_069505.1:48672669-48942669 GCF_027579735.1 Bombina bombina | reverse complement strand
TAATCAAACATGCGTTCTTGGACCCAACTAGCTTGTGTCAATTAGTACTTTTCTTAGCACTTTAATCCCTGTCCCCCCCCCCCTATCGGGGGAGTTCTATATGGCCTGCCAGATTACCCTGAAAAATTATAATAATAAGACATGTGGTCTGCTACCTATTTTAACGAGGTTGTGTTTTAAGTACTACCATTCTTAGCACTTTAATCTCTGTAACTCCCGCTATTTGGTGAGGTCTATACGGCCTGGATGATTACCCATACAAAATATAATAATAAGACATCTGCTCTTGGTCTGCGACCCATGGTAACTATGTTGTGTTAATTAGTAATGTCCTTCGCATTTTAATAGCTGTTACTCATACTCACCCTATCGGTGGAGGTCTATATGGCCTGCATGATTACCCTTACAAAATATAACAACCAAACATCTGCTCTGGGACCCATGGTAAGTAGGTTGTGTTAAGTAGTACTGTTCTTTGCATTTTCATACCTGTTACAACACCAAATGGTGGCAGGTCTATCTGGCCTTCATGATTAGCTGCACCCAAACCCAAAAAAAAGCTGAGTGGTCTTAGACTAACACCCATGGCTAACTCTGTTGTTTCAATTAGTACTATTCTTAGCACTTTCATCCCTGTTACGGGCGGTCTACATGTCCATCATGATTAGCCGAACAAAATACTACAATCCAACCTTTGCTCAGTCTTCATAGGCCCTTCATTGTCTGTATTTTGATAGTACAGTTCTTATTATTTTTATAGCTGATACAAGACCGAATGGTGGCAGCTCTATATGGCCTGCATGATTAGCCGCACCCAATACAAAAATAAATCCAAGCGGTCTTGGATTAACACCCATGGCTAACTCTGTTGTTTCAAGTAGTACTATTCTTAGCACTTTCATCTCATCATCCCTGTTACTTCCAGGACTCTCGGTGGTGGTAGTCTACATGGCCATCATGATTAGCCTAACCAAATACTACAATCCAACCTTGGCTCAGTCTTCCTAAAGCCCTTCATTGGCTGTATTTTGGTGATACTGTTCTTATTAGTTTAATAGCTGATACGACACCGAATGTTGTCAGCTCTATATGTCCTGCATGAATAGCCGCACCCAAAGCCAAAAAAGATAAGATCATCAACAATAAAGATTTTTTTAATTGTAATTAGTAACTATACTGTGACAAAATATTTGGATTGGTGTAAATAGTTGGCAAGACGACCTGGCACAAAAGGATGGCAGGCAGGAGGGAGATGCAATTCAAGGAAACTAGGAGACTGATTGCTGACAGTCTAAACAGTGATGATTGACAATTTTTGAAATACTGTTAACAGAAATATGATTGCTGACAACAATTGGCTAGGTGGGGGCCTGGCTCACAGCAGGCTGCAAGGCAGGAGGAAAGTGCTATTCAATGGCACCGGCAAACTGAGGATTCAAATCACAGCAACTATTACCAAAAATTTTAATTTTTAATTATTAGAATACTGTCACAACAAATATGATTGGTGTAAATATTTTTTAAGTAGGCCTGGCACACAGGCTTGGAAGGCTGTAGAAAAGTGCAATTCAAAGGCACGAGCAAACTGAGGGTTAAGATCATCAACAATAAAGATTTTCTTAATTGTAATTAGTAACTATACTGTGACAAAATATTTGGATTGGTGTAAATAGTTGGCAAGACGGCCTGGCACAAAAGGATGGCAGGCAGGAGGGAGATGCAATTCAAGGAAACTAGGAGACTGATTACTGACAGTCTAAACAGTGATGATTGACAATTTTTGAAATACTGTTAACAGAAATATGATTGCTGACAACAATTGGCTAGGTGGGGGCCTGGCTCACAGCAGGCTGCAAGGCAGGAGGAAAGTGCTATTCAATGGCACCAGCAAACTGAGGATTCAAATCACAGCAACTATTACCAAAAAATTTAATTTTTAATTATTAGAATACTGTCACAACAAATATGATTGGTGTAAATATTTTTTAAGTAGGCCTGGCACACAGGCTTGGAAGGCTGTAGAAAATTGCAATTCAAAGGCACGAGCAAACTGAGGGTTAAGATCATCAACAATAAAGATTTTTTTAATTGTAATTAGTAACTATACTGTGACAAAATATTTGGATTGGTGTAAATAGTTGGCAAGACGGCCTGGCACAAAAGGATGGCAGGCAGGAGGGAGATGCAATTCAAGGAAACTAGGAGACTGATTACTGACAGTCTAAGCAGTGATGATTGACAATTTTTGAAATACTGTTAACAGAAATATGATTGCTGACAACAATTGGCTGGGTGGGCCTGGCTCACAGCAGGCTGCAAGGCAGGAGGAAAGTGCTATTCAATGGCACCAGCAAACTGAGGATTCAAATCACAGCAACTATTACCAAAAATTTTAATTTTTAATTATTAGAATACTGTCACAACAAATATGATTGGTGTAAATATTTTTTAAGTAGGCCTGGCACACAGGCTTGGAAGGCTGTAGAAAAGTGCAATTCAAAGGCACGAGCAAACTGAGGATTAAGATCAACACTAAAAAATTTTTTTATTTAAATTAATAACTATACTGTCTGACTGTGACAACAATTATGATTGGTGTAAATAGTTGGCTAGACGGCCTGGCACAAAAGGCTGGCAGTGGCAGGCAGGAGGTAAATGAAATTCAATGGCACTAGGAGACTGAATATTTGCAGTCCAATATATGCTGTGAGCCTTAAACACACAGCTGAAAGCCAGGCAAATGCTAATAAAAAAAAAAGAAAAAAAAAAAAAACGGCACGAAATATAGCCCTAAAAAGGGCTTTTTGGGGTGCTGTGCTTGCAGCAGAGATGAGTGGAATCCTTCTGGACTAGCCTAGCTATGTTTTTCCTATTAATGTCAGGAACAAAAACACAACACGTCCTCTCATTAAAAAAGCAAGGTCGTTATGAGTCTAAAATGGCGGATTCCGAGTAGCTGGGAGTTTCTGTGAGGGAGTGTCTGATGTTGATTGGCTCTAATGTGTCAGGCGGCTGTGACATAAAGGGTCAAAGTTTCCACAATGATGACACATAGGGGCGGATCGAACATCGCCATGTGTTCGCCCACAAATGCAAACGCGAACAAGCTATGTTCGCTGTGAACCGTTCGCGGGCGAACAGTTCGGGACATCACTAGTAGTCAGATGAGCCGGAATCAGGAACAAGGAGAACAGCAGAGTCAGGAACAAGCCAGGGATCAGGAACCAGAAGAGACGTCAGACAGCCAGGTAATACACAGGAACTCTCACAAACAGGTCGGAGACAACACAAGGGCAAAGCATACTGAACAGAGGTCCTTTAAATAATAAGTGATGACATCACAATTCTGAGACTGCAACCTGTCTCACACGGATGATGTACAACAGTCTGGCCATAAGAGGGCGTGCAGGAAATGAGCAGCATCACACACTATGCACCAGAGTCAGCAAGAAAGGTGAGTAAAATGGCTGCCAGCAGCACATGGCAAACAAAGCAGGGAAAAAACCCTGACAGTTGAAAAGACATTTTTTGCTCTTTCGTCGTCTGTGCAGCATTTGGTTAAAGTGTGCACACTGAGTTCCCATAGTAACATAGTAGATGAGGTTGAAAAAAGACCGAAGTCCAGCGAGTTCAACCTATACAAATCTAAAATACTTACAAAAAGCTCCAGTTAAGCTTAAACAATCCCACTAAAAGGTGACCCATTTAATACTAGCAATCATATCTATGAATTTTATTTATAGACAGAAATGTATCCAAATAATTTTTAAATGTATCTAGGGTATTGGCATTCACCTCCTACTTTGTTAATGAGTTCCACGATTTTGCTCTTACAGTGAAAAAACGTTTCCGTTGCAGGAGATTAAATCTTCTTTCCTCCAACCTAAAATTGTGACCTCTTGTCACAAACAATTTTCTTGGAATAAACAGAGCTTCTGCCATCTCTGTATATGGGCCTTGAATATATTTATATAAAGTAATCATGTCACCTCTCAAGTGCCTTGTTTCTAAAGAAAACAGACCCAGTTAGGCTAGCCTCTCCTCATAGCTTAAATTCTCCAATCCTCTTATTAGCTTTGTGGCCCTTCTCTGAACATTTTCTAGTTCTGCAATATATTTGTTTGCGATCGGTCCCCAGAACTGCACTCCATACTCAAGGTGAGGTCTTACCAGGGCTTTATTATAGTGACAGAATTATGCTTTCCTCCCTTGAATCAATTTCTCTTTTAATACATGCTAGTTTCTTATTAGCCTTTGAAGCCGCTGCCCTGCATTGTGCACCCATCTTTAGCTTGCTATCTATTACTACCCCCAAATCACTTTTCTCCTGTGTTTGGCTAAGTCTTGTCCCATTTAAATAATTCGCTGCCTGCTTATTTTTACTTCCAAAATGTAGAAGCTTGCATTTCCCCGTATTAAATCTCATTTTCCATTTACCTGCCCATACTTCAAATTTTTGCAGGTCCTTTTGTAACGAAAGTTCATCCTGCTCCTACCTAATGACCTTAATTAACTTACTATCATCTGCAACAAATAGAGATGTCACTATTTAATCCTTGCTCCAAGTCATTTATAAAAATATTAAAAAGAACAGGGCCCAGTACTGATCCCTGGGGGACTCCACTGATTACCTTTGTCTAATCTGAGTATGACCCATTTACTACTACTCATTGCTCCCTATCTTTTATCCAGTTATTTATCCATGAGCTAACATTTTCAGATATTCCCAGTCCCTTAATTTTGTGCCTTAATCTCTCATGTGGCACTGTATCAAAAGCCTTTGCAAAATCTAGTATATCACATCAACTGATTCCCCTTTATCTATATTTTTATATACTTCCTCATATAATCTAATTAGATTAGTTTGACATGATCTATTTCTCATAAAACCATGCTGATTAGAACTCACAATCTTTTTTACACTAATATGCTCATCAATATAATCCCTTATAATCCCTTCAAATATCTTCCCCACTATTGATGTCAGACTAACTGGTCTATAGCTTCCTGGATCATCCCTTCTTCCCCTTTTGAAGAGTGGCACCACATCAGCTTTACGCCAATCCTTGGGTACCATGCCTGAGGATAATTAGTCTTGAAAAATTAAGAGTAGAGGTTTGTCTATAACAGTGCTAAATTCCCTTAACACCCTTGGGTGTATTCCATCTGGGCCTGGAGTTTTATTTACCTTAATATTATCCAATTTGTTCCTGATATCCTCTATACATAACCCAGTTAATGGTAAGGGATGGCATGTTCTATTTTGTTCCAAAGTATCATCAAAATGGTTCCTCTCTTATGTATACTGAAGAAAAAATCTGGTTTAGTACCTCAGCCTTCTTCCTGTCACTGTTAATCATGCTACCCTCCACGCATTTTAATGTACCTATATTGTCTTTCTTCGATTTTTTGCTATTTATGTACTTAAAGAACCTTTTAGGGTTAGACTTAGAATCCTTTGCAATTAATTTTTCATTTTCACTTTTGGCTAATTTGATTGCTTTTTTGCATGCTTTGTTACATTCCTTATAAATATGGAATGCTAAGTCTGTACTATTTTCTTTGAATAATTTAAATGCCCTACGTTTTTTCCTAATTTCTCTTAACACATTTTTATTCAGCCACATTGACTTGGATTTTTTATTTTTATAACCATATGGTATTTGTTGATATGTATATTTATTTAACAAAATTTTAAATATTATCCATTTATCCTCTATATTTTTATTAGAGAATAATTTGTCCCAATTTATGTTATTTAATGATTTCCTTAAATCGTTGAATTTTGCTTTCCTGAAATTAAACGTCTTAGTTAAACCTTTAAGACACTGCTTATGAAAAGAGATTTCAAATGTTACCATGTTATGATCACTGCTACCCAAATGTTCTTTGACTTCTATGTTTGATATTATATCTGTATTATTTGATAGCACTAAATCCAATATAGCGTTACTCCTAGTTGGCTCCTCTATTAATTGTGAAAAGAAGTTATCCCTGAGAACATTTAAAAATCTATCCCCCTTAACTGAATTACTAGTTTCATTGGCCCAGTTTATATCAGAGTAGCTAAAATCTCCCATAATTACAGCACTGTTATTAGCAGTCTTACCTATTTGCATTAGTAGTTGAGTTTCATCCAGGTCACTAATGTTGGGGGGGCTTGTAGCATGTTCCTAGTAATATTTTCTTTGGATTTTTCCCCCCATTCTTTATTTCCACCAACATGGTCTCTACATTGTCGTCTGTAACATAAATATCTTCCCTTATTGTAGGTTTAAGGTTAGGTTTAATATACATGCAGATTACTCCACCCCTTTTATTATTCCTGTTCCTCCTAAATAAAGTATACCCCTCTAAGTTAACTGCCCAGTCATCCCACCAAGTTTCAGTTATACTGATAACATCATAGTTCTCTTCTGCAACCAAGAGCGTCAGCTCCCCCATTTAAACTGTCAATTTTCAGGTGCTTTCTGCTGATACTTGGTGCGCTTTCCTCCATACTTTCTAGTGTGACATTTCTTAAGTCATCCCTTCCTTGAGATATTATAGGAGTGACATATTCACATATTCACAGACTGATCTCTATGTTCTATTGTGTTCTAACTGACCCTAATTTTCCAGTTCTGATTTCAATGAAGTGTTTGGAGATTTAAACATGTTAGTTGTAAAATGAATCAAAATTTGTAATGAGAAAATGATTACCTGAGTAGGCATACAGGAATCCAATAGCAGATTCTTGAGCACACTCTCTACTGAGAGGAACCTGGGTAGGGAGAAGTATGTCAGAGGTGAAATAGGTACTAGGGCTAAAAGAGTTTCCAAAATCAAAGTAGCCAAGGTCAAGCCAGGTGAGCAGTCCAATGCGCAGTGTCAGGCCAAAAGGAAGAAAACTGAGAGAAAGTCTAAACGAAGGCCAGGGGTCCGTACCAGAGGAGCAGAAGATCAAAAGTCAAATCCAAAAGGGGTCAGGATGTTTGGCAGAATTGAAGCTGAGAGCCAGGGGTTGATAAACCAGAAGACAAAATGTAGCATCAGGTAACAAGGAGACAGGTGAAGGAAACCAGGGATATCACTGGGGAATTCTGGGAGCTGGGGAGACTAGTGACTTGACACTAGAATAGCCAAACACTTTCTTAAAGGGCTTGTGGCTATTTATAGGCCTTGGCTGGATGACACTGATGTAATTGGGTGACTGATGATTGGTGGTTCAATTCAGGTGCCTGTGCTAACCTACCAAGGGAGACTATAAAGTTTTAGCGTAGACTCACACCCAACTGCGTAGGATAGTGCGGTCCCAACAGCTATCGATTATCATATACTGTACTGCAGAGTTAAACGACCCAGAGCCGGTATTATGATAACGCAGGTGTAACCGCAGTGCCAGGTTTAGCGGGGTTGGGCCTGTGTGGGAGTCCAATAATTGGTTAGCGTAGTTGTAACCACACCTAGCAGTGCTGGAGTTAGCGGGGCCGGTGTCGGGGTTAGAGCGCAGCCTCAGAAGGACACATTGGTTGCACTAAGTGTAGTGACAAAATTATATGAAATTATTAATTGCACATTTCATGAATTGATATAATTGGTGGAAAGAAATACTGAATTAAAGGGACAGTAAAGTCAACATTTTATTTCATGGTTCAGATAACCGCCTCAGTGATCTAAAATTCATCAGCATGGTGAAAAATACCACAGCAAACCTCATGGAATTATTTAGGAAAGTTGTGAGCTTACCACCTTTAGAAAGTAATGAAGCTCACTAAAATGTGGAATCTTGCAGGGGAAACGGAATGTAGTAGGGGGCACCGGTTACATTTTTTGTCAGGAGCACGTGTCTGCAGCACTATATGGCAGTACTAATGTGTTATACATTAGCAAGAACACTAGATGGCAGCACTATTTCCTATCATGTAGTGCTTTAGGCAAGTGCATGCTACATATCTCTTTCCCAGGATGCTTAGGCACTCTGCAGTCTAGCTGAGCATCATGGGAAATGTAGTTCTGAAACTTCAGGGGTGCCAAGTATAGCCATTACTGCCCTATATGCACAAGTAACGCCCCCTGTTCAGTCAACCTGCCAATGATGTGAGACTCATTTCACAAAAGAAACATAAAGAACCCTTCAAATTTGATCTTGTTTATGATTTCAACTTTGTTTTAGTAAATTGCTGTGTATCTTAAAGAGACAGTCTAGTCAAAATTAAACTTTCATGAGTCAGATAGGGCATTTAATTTTAAACAACGTTTCAATTTACTTTTATCATCAAATTTGTTTTGTTCTCTTGGTATTCTTAGTTGAAAGCTAAACCTAGGTAGGCTCATATGCTAATTTCTAAGCCCTTGAAGGCTGCCTCTTATCTGAATGCATTTAACTGTTTTTCACAACTAGAGGGAGTTAGTTTATGTGTGCCAAATAGATAACATTGTGTTCACACCCATGGAGTTACTTATGAGAGGGCACTGATTGGCTAAAATGCAAGTCTGTAAATAGCACTGAGATAAGGGGGCAGTCTGCAGAGGCTTAGATACAAGGTAATCAAAGAGGTATGCAAAACTAGGGAATGGGTAATAAAGGGATTATCTATCTTTTTAAACTAAAAATTCTGGAGTAGCCTGTCCCTTTAATTACAGTTTACATGAAATACATTGTTTTCTATATAATTTAAGGACAGTTTGTATGGTATAATATAAGTTTGTATTTTGAAACAGAGTTTTCACAAATATTTGCAAGTATACTATTTATACAAGTAATAGGATTCAGATTTTTTACAACATATTTTTAATATGTATGCATCTGGTCATCACATAGAGAATAGGGTATGCTTCCTAGCTAAACACACAGCTCTTAGTGTAAAATGTGCTTTTTCATACAGTCATGGACCTTGTAGGCCATCCCATTGTAGACCTCCCTTTACATGATCTCACCTGAGCGGAGAGTAGACACGTGCGTTTTATTTGGGGCAAATTTTGCCCAATTTAGAGATTCGAATGCATCCAAATTTCCAAATCGGCACATCCCAAAAAAATTTGAAAATGAATAAATTAGTTTCCGCATTTTCAGATCCGTTATTCATATTCGGAATTTTTCATTGTTCTGCCTAAACCACAGTTCCCCGACATCGCCGACACTAACTAAATCATTAAATAAAGCTATTAACCCCTAAACTGCCGTTCCCCGATATAGCCAAAACTAACTAAACCTATTAACCCTTAAACTGCCGTTCCCAAACATCGCCGACACAAACTTAACCTAATAAATCCTAAACCGCTGTTTCCAAACATCACCAACACAAACTAAACATATTAACCCCTAAACCGCCATTCCCAAACATCGCTGACATGAACAATACCTACTAACCCCTAAACCGCCATTCCCAAACATCCCTAAAACAAACTAAACCTATTAACCCCTAAACTGCCGTTCCCAAACATCGCTGACACTAACTAAACCTATTAACCCCTAAACCGCAATTCCCCAACATCGTTGACACTAACTAAATCACTAAATAAAGCTATTAATCCCTAAACCGTCGTTTCCCAACATCGCCGACACTAACTAAACCTATTAACCCCTAAACCGCAGTTCCCAAACATCCCTAAAACTAACTAAACCTATTTACCCCTAAACTGTCGTTCCCAAACATCGCCGACACTAACTAAACCTATTAACCCCTAAACCACAGTTCCGTTCCCTGACATCGCCGACACTAACAAAATCACTAAATAAAGCTATTAATCCCTAAACCGTTGTTCCCCAACATCGCCGATATAACTAAACCTATTAACCCCTAAACCACCATTCCCAAACATCCCTAAAACGAACTAAACCTATTTACCCCTAAACTGCCGTTCCCAAACATCACTGACACTAACTAAACCTATTAACCCCTAAACTGTAGTTCCCCGACATCGCCAACACTAACTAAATCACTAAATAAAGCTATTAATCCCTAAACCGTCGTTCCCCGACATCGCCGACACTAACTAAACCTATTAACCCCTAAACCCCCATTCCCAAACATTCCCAAAACTAACTAAACCTATTAACCCCTAAACTGCTGTACTCAAACATCCCCAACGCAAACTAAACCTATTAACCAGTAAACCGCCATTCCCAAACATCGCCAACACTAACTAAACCTATTAACCCCTAAACTGCTGGGCCCCACATCGCAACAACCTAAATTAAACTATATTAATCCCTAAGCCTAACACCCCCTAACTTTAACATAATTAAAATAGACCTAAATTAAAGTTACAATTATTAACTAACTACCTATTTAAAAATAAATACAAACTTACCTGTGAAATAAAAATAAAACCTAAACTAGCTACAATATAATACTAATAGTTATATTGTAGCTAGCTTAGGTTTTATTTTTATTTCACAGGTAAGTTTGTATTTATTTTAACTAGGTAGACTAGTTAGTAAATAGTTATTAACTATTTACTAACTACCTAGTTAAAATAAATGCAAACTTACCTGTCAAATAAAACCTAAGCTGCCTCACACTAAAAACTAACGCCTAGATTTAGAGTTTTGTCAGTAAAGACTCGCGTAGCTAACGCTGCTTTTTTTCCCAGCGCACCCTTAAGACAACGCTGGTATTTAGAGTTGTCTGAGTGGCTGCGATAGGCTCAGAAAAGGGAGCGTTGAGCATAATTTACCTTCCCTTCAACTCTCAATACCAGCGTTGCCTACGGTAGCGGTAAGATGGAAAAACGTGCTCGTGCACGATATCCCCATAGGATACAATGGGCCTGGGCTGGCTGCAAAAAAACCTAACACCTGCAAAAAAGCAGCGTTCAGCTCCTAACGCAGCCCCATTGTTTCACAACACCCTAACATGAACCCTGAGTCTAAACACCCCTAATCTTACACTTATTAACCCCTAATCTGCCGCCCCTGCTATCGCTGACACCTGCATTATATTATTAACCCCTAATCTGCCGCTCCGGACACCGCCGCAATCTACATTATCCCTATGAACCCCTAATCTGCTGCCCCTAACATCGCTGACACCTATATTATATTTATTACCCCCTAATCTGCCCCCCCAACGTCGCCGCTACTTTACCTACACTTATTAACCCCTAATCTGCCGACCGGACCTCGCCGCCACTATAATAAATGTATTAACCCCTAAACCGCCACACTCCCACCTCGCAAACACTATAATAAATTTTATTAACCCCTAATATGCCCTCCCTAACATCGCCGCCACCTACCTACAATTATTAACCCCTAATCTCCCGCCCGCAACATCGCCGCTACTATAATAAAATTATTAACCCCTAAACCGAAGTCTAACCCTAACCCTAACACCCCCCTAACTTAAATATAATTTAAATTAAACAAAATAATATTCCTATAATTAAATAAATTATTCCTATTTAAAACTAAATACTTACCTATAAAATAAACCCTAATATAGCTACAATATAACTAATAATTACATTGTAGCTATTTTAGGATTTATATTTAGTTTACAGGCAACTTTGTATTTATTTTAACTAGGTACAATAGCTATTAAATAGTTAATAACTATTTAATAGCTACCTAGTTAAAATAAGTACAAAATTACCTGTAAAATAAATTCTAACCTAAGTTACAAATACACCTAACACTACACTATCATTAAATTAATTAAATTAATTAACTACAATTAGCTAAACTAAAATACAATTAAATAAACTATTCTATAATACGGGGGCGTGTCCTAGCTGCGACTGTGGACGGTCGCATTCTCTTGGTGCTCTTGCTGAAAATCTCACAAACCGCCGTTGTAGGATAACCAACACAGCGACCTAATATATAAAGTGAGTAGCCACGCTAGTACAGTGCCTGGAACATTATAACCTACTTTGATCGCTGTATTTGTGAAGCTAAAGCACAAGATTGGACAGTTAAAGTCTGGAGCGGCGGCTCAGAACAGACAGCGTTACCCCCCTCGGTTTTCCGAGGTATTAAGTCAGGATTGGTTAAAGAAAGATCTTTTACAACATTATAACTCAGTAAAGCGAACGGGCTCCTATCCATATCTCTGTGAACCTAAGTTTATCAGGATATTGGCTTCTACGCAACAAATATGGCTGCCGAGAAAGAGAGTAACTATGCGTCCCGCCTAGACGACATATTAAAAAAAATAGAGCGCTGTTTTGAAGATCTATTACAGAGGGCTCCCTGGGATTTCCTGATAACTTTGCAGCTGCCCGAGATTGGCACAGGGAATAAGCTGGAAACGCTGGACATAATACATGAGGGGGAGGAGGCCGCGGCTAATGGCGCCTCCGTGGTCTTTCCCCTTCTGAGAGAGAAAGAGATCATCACTGGCAAAGCATCACCCTCGCAGATTTCAACATGGGTGTATCTGCCCCAGGCTACGTCTAGAGCACACAGTAACGACTCTATTCACTATAGAGACCCGCTGATTCAGCATAAACAAACCGGCAGTGCATGCCATGCCGCAGCTCCTAAGCCACTTGGGAAGAACAACAACTCAGCCAGCGCTGTACTGGGGTTCGGTACAGGTCGGGTGAAGACACGGTATAACTTGAAGAGCAAAGGCACAGTCTGGTCTGTCACGCTTTTGAATAACACCTCATTTCCAACATCTGAGATCTTATACCTACAGGAGGACATAATTCATCACCCAGAAGGGGACTTTAATAGTCAGCATAGTATGAACTTTTACCGGGACCTTATGAGACCAGGCTAAAGGATGGTATCGCTATTACTTACACCTCAAAGTTGTTAGCCAATATATGTTTGATGTTTCTCTTTTTATTCTTTACCCAGGTGTTTTTACTTTAGGGAGCCTGTTCGTTTAAACAAAAAATAGAGAAAGTGCAAATTCCAATGTTTCCCTGCCTGTTAAGGCTCTGAACCTTCTAGCGTTAGACATTATTACTGATGACTTTTACAATGTACAAGTAGGTCTTGAATATATGCACACACCAACACTCTGTAGGAGGCACAATATGAGAGCTAATGACCTTTCATAACTTGCATGTTTCTTATGGGGTTTTGGGGGGGACCTCCAGAGAGACATAACTTAACACTAGTCAAAAGGGATCTCTATAACGCACGATGCCTCAGTCCTTGTAAGAAAAGGCATAACAAGGTGGGTTCCTTCATGGTCGGTCCGCGGCCGGGGCTGATGCTGGAGACCCAAGTATCCATCACAAAATACTACAATAAGAGCTATGCCTTTCATAGCAGACTTTTAAACTGTGTGTATAGTGATTTAACGATCAAGGTTTGTGCTACGCAGGGATACTCAGGGTAGGTGTCTAATGACATACCTAGAATCTATACTGTTAATTCGTTCAGGTCACCTCACATAGATGTAATATTCAGGGAAACAATCTATTCTCTGTTTAGCTTAGTTTAGCTTTCTCTTTCAGTATACAGTTTATAAATGTTGGCTGTTCATTTTTGCGTGTTATGTGCTGTTAAAATAGCCAGTTCTGACTTATGCATCTATCACAGGTCAATCGAGACAAGTAGTTTCCTCATATAATGTATAATCCTTACATGATGCAGTTGTTTGTTGTTTTTGTTTTGTTTTTTGTAATCTTGCCACCCTACAAAGACCATCAACCCCACTAGCTCAATCTACCATTAGAAAAGGTCCATGAGAGACCTGTATTTTTGTATGGGGGGAATCGAAAACAAAAAAGAGGATTTTCAATATCATTGTGCATTTATAGCCTGATCCGACATGATTATTTACTATACTGTAAGCTTTATATTGAATGTATGCATCCTTTTTCCTCAATAAAATATTAAAATAAAAAAAAATAAAAAAAAAAAATAAACTATTCTATAATACAAATAAAACCCCACTAAATTACAAAAAAAATTACAAGAAGTTTAAACTAATTACACCTAATCTAAGCCCCCTAATAAAATAAAAAATCCCCCCAAAATAAAAAAATGCCCTACCCTATTCTAAATTACAAAAGTAATCAGCTCTTTTACCAGCCCTTAAAAGGGCTTTTTGCGGGCATTGTCCCCCTTAAAATAACCTAACGCTAACCCCCTGAAGATCTCCCTACCTTGAGTCGTCTTCACCCAACCGGGCCGAAATCTTCATCCAAGGTGTGCAGAGGAGGTCCTTCATCCAGTAGAAGTCTTCATCCAGGCGCCGTCTTCAATCTTCATCCATCCGGAGCAGAGCGGAGCCATCTTCAAGGGAGCTGACGCGGAGCAATCCTCTTCAACCGACAACTGAACGACGAATGAAGGTTCCTTTAAGGGACGTCATCCAAGATGGCGTCCCTTCAATTCCGATTGGTTGATAGGATTCTATCAGCCAATCGGAATTAAAGTAGGAAAACTTTGAGGTTCAATCCGATTGGCTGATGCAATCAGCCAATCATATTGAGCTTGCATTCTATTGGCTGATTGGAACAGCCAATAGAATGCGAGCTCAATACGATTGGCTGATTGGATTAACTAATTGCAGTTAATTAATTTAATTAATTTAATGATAGTGTAGTGTTAGGTGTATTTGTAACTTAGGTTAGGATTTATTTTACAGGTAATTTTGTACTTATTTTAACTAGGTAGCTATTAAATAGTTATTAACTATTTAATAGCTATTGTACCTAGTTAAAATAAATACAAAGTTGCCCGTAAAATAAATATAAATCCTAAAATAGCTACAATGTAATTATTAGTTATATTGTAGCTATATTAGGGTTTATTTTATAGGTAAGTATTTAGTTTTAAATAGGAATAATTTATTTAATTATAGGAATATTATTTCGTTTAATTTAAATTATATTTAAGTTAGGGGGTGTTAGGGTTAGGGATAGACTTCGGTTTAGGGGTTAATAACTTTATTATAGTAGCGGCGACGTTGCGAGCGGGAGATTAGGGGTTAATAATTGTAGGTAGGTTGCGGCGATGTTAGGGAGGGCAGATTAGGGGTTAATACAATTTATTATAGTGTTTGCGAGGTAGGAGTGCGGCGGTTTAGGGGTTAATACATTTATTATAGTGGCGGTGAGGTCCGGTCGGCAGATTAGGGGTTAATAAGTGTAGGTAAGGTAGCGGCGACGTTGGGGGGGGCAGATTAGAGGGTAATAAATATAATATAGTTGTCAGCGATGTTAGGGGCAGCAGATTAGGGGTTCATAGCTATAATGTAGGTGGCGGTGGTGTCCGGTCGGCAGATTAGGGGTTAAAAAATTTTATTAGAGGGTTGGCGATGTGGGGGGTGGCTCGGTTTAGGGGTACATAGGTAGTTTATGGGTGTTAGTGTACTTTGTAGCACAGTAGTTAGGAGCTTTATGTTCCGGCGTTAGCCCATAAAGCTCTTAACTACAGACTTTTTTTGGTGGTAGGAGTCTTGTCGGTAGAGGTGCTACCGCTCACTTCTTCCAAGACTCCAAATACCAGCGTTAGGCAAATCCCATAGAAAAGATAGGATACGCAACTGACATAAGGGGATCTGCGGTAGCCTGGAGTCGCGGAAAGCAAGTGAGCGGTAGACCCTCTCCTGTCTGACTCTAAATACCAGCGGGTGGTAAAAAGCAGCGTTAGGACCCCTTAACGCTGCTTTTGACGGCTAACGCCAAACTCTAAATCTAGCCGTAACATTACAAAAATAAAAAACCTAACATTACAAAAAATAATAAAGATTACAATTACACAAAATAAAAAAAATACCATTACAAAAAATAACAAGCAAAATGATCCAAAATAATAAAAATTATTCCTATTCTAATACCCCGTTTAAAAAAATAAAAAAAACACCCCAAAATAAAAAACCCTAATCTATAATAAACTACCAATAGCCCTTAAAAGGGCCTTTTGTAGGGCATTGCCCTAAAGAAATAAGCTCTTTTGCCAAAAAATAAAAACAACCCCCACTAACAACCCCCACCCCCCCCCAGACCCACAAAATAAAAAACCTAACTAAAAAAACCTAATCTACCCATTGCCCTTAAAAGGGGCATTTGTATGGGCATTGCCCTTAAAAGGGCATTTAGCTCTTTTACCAGCCCGTTACCCCAATCTAAAAAAAAAACACCCCAAAAAACATTAAAACAACCTAACACTAACCCCTCTTTAGGTACTCACAGTTGCTGAAGTTGATGAAGCATCTTCATCCAGGCGGCTCCATCTTCACCCATCACGGGACCAACATGTTCTTCATCCCTGCGGAGGCAGAGCAGTCGATGCGCAGAGGCGGAGGTCCAGGTAGGGGTCCATTGGTCCAACGTGGCGGTCCTCTTCATGCAATCGTCCGCTGCACACTGAGGATTCAAATGCAAGGTACCCCTTTTATACTGGGGGTACAGTTGCATTCCTATTGGCTGAAAATTTCAAATCAGCCAATAGGAATGAGAGCTGCTTAAATCCTATTGGCTGATTTGAAGAGCCAATAGGATTTAAGCAGCTCTCTTTCCTATTGGCTGATTCAAACAGCCAATAGGATTTAAGCAGCCCTCATTCCTATTGGCTGATTTGAACTAGGAATAGGAATGCAACTGTGCCCCCAGTATAAAAGGGGTACCTTGCATTTGAATCCTTAGTGTGTGGCGGACAATCACATGAAGAGGACCTCCACATCAGACCGATGGACCTCCGCCTGGACTTCCGCGCATCGACTGCTCTGCCTCCGCAGGGAAGAAGAAGATGCTGGTCCCACGATGGAGGAAGATGCTTTGTGAGTACCTAAAGAGGGGTTAGTGTTAGATTTTTTTATGTTTTTTGGGGTTTTTTTTTTTTTTAGATTAGGGATAATGGGCTGGTAAAAGAGCTGAATGCCCTTTTAAGGGCAGTAAAAGATCTGAATGCCATTTTAAGGGCAATGCCCATACAAATGCTCTTTTCAGGGCAATGGGTAGATTAGGTTTTTTTAGTTAGGTTTTTCTTATTTTGTGGGTTGGGGGGGTTGTAATGTTAGGGGGGGTTTGTTCTTATTTTTTAAACAAAAGAACTGATTTCTTTAGAGCAATGCCCTACAAAAGGCTCTTTTAAGTGCTATTGTTAGTTTATTATAGATTAGTTTTTTTTATTTGGGGGTGTTTTTTTTTTTTTAAACGGGGTATTAGAATAGGAATAATTTTTATTATTTTGGATAATAACGGCTAGATTTAGAGTTTGGCGTTAGCCGTCAAAACCAGCGTTAGAGGCTCCTAACGCTGGTATTGGGCTACCGCTGGTATTTAGAGTCAGTCAGGAAAGGGTCTAACGCTCACTTTTCAGCCGTGACTTTTCCATACCGCAGATCCCCCTACGCCATTTGCGTATCCTATCTTTTCAATGGGATCTTTCTAACGCTGGTATTTAGAGTCTTGGCTGAAGTGAGCGTTAGAACTCTAACGACAAAACTCCAGCCGCAGAAAAAAGCCAGGAGTTAAGAGCTTTCTGGGCTAACGCCGGTTCATAAAGCTCTTAACTACTGTGCTCTAAAGTACACTAACACCCATAAACTACCTATGTACCCCTAAACCGAGGCCCCCCCACATCGCCGCCACTCTATTAAAAATGTTTAACCCCTAATCTGCCGACCGCACACCGCCGCCACCTACGTTATCCCTATGTACCCCTAATCTGCTGCCCCTAACACCGCCGACCCCTATATTATATTTATTTACCCCTAATCTGCCCCCCACAACGTCGCCGCCAGCTACCTACAATTATTAACCCCTAATCTGCTGACCGGACCTCACCGCTACTATAATAAAGTTAATAACCCCTAATCCGCCTCACTCCCGCCTCAATAACCCTATAATAAATAGTATTAACCCCTAATCTGCCCTCCCTAACATCGCCGACAGCTAACTTCAAGTATTAACCCCTAATATGCTGACCGGACCTCACCGCTACTCTATTAAATTTATTAACCCCTAAAGCTAAGTCTAACCCTAACCCTAACACCCCCCTAAATTAAATATAATTTAAATCTAACAAAATAAAATAACTCTTATTAAATAAATTATTCCTATTTAAAGCTAAATACTTACCTGTAAAATAAACCCTAATATAGCTACAATATAAATAATAATTATATTGTAGCTATTTTAGGATTAATATTTATTTTACAGGCAACTTTGTATTTATTTTAACCAGGTACAATAGCTATTAAATAGTTAATAACTATTTAATAGCTACCTAGTTAAAATAATTACAAAATTACCTGTAAAATAAATCCTAACCTAATCAGCCAATCAAAATTTCCCTACCTTAATTCCGATTGGCTGATAGAATCCTATCAGCCAATCGGAATTCGAGGGACGCCATATTGGATGACGTCCCTTAAAGGAGCCTTCATTCGTCGGTAGTCCGTCGGGCCAGCAGGATGTTCCGCGTCAGAGGTCTGCAAGATGGATCCTGAAGAAAGAAGATTGAAGACCCCGCTTGGAAGATGACATCGCCCGGATAGAAGACTTCTTCAGCGCCGCTTGGAGGATCACTTAATCGGATGGAAGACTTCTTCAGCGCCGCTTGGAGGATCACTTCATCGGATGGAAGATTTCTTCAGCGCCCCTTGGAGGATCACTTCTGCCGCTCCGAATTTCCTCTTCAGTTCCATCGGTGGCTCGGCTGAGTGAAGACGACTCAAGGTAGGATGATCTTCAGGGGGGTAGTGTTAGTTTTTTTTAAGGGGGGTTTGGGTTAGATTAGGGGTATGTGAGTGGTTTTAATGTTGGGGGGGGGGTTGTATTTTTCTTTTACAGGCAAAAGAGCAGTTTTCTTTGGGGCATGCCCCGCAAAAGGCCCTTTTGAGGGCTGGTAAGGTAAAACAGCTTTGAACTTTTTTAATTTAGAATAGGGTAGGGCATTTTTTTATTTTGGGGGGCTTTGTTATTTTATTAGGGGGCTTAGAGTAGGTGTAATTAGTTTAAAATTGTTGTAAAAATTTTTTAATGTTTGCAAATATTTTTTTATTTTTTGTAACTTAGTTCTTTTTTATTTTTTGTACTTTAGTTAGTTTATTTAATTGTATTTATTTGTAGGTATTGTATTTAATTAATTTATTGATAGTGTAGTGTTAGGTTTAATTGTAGATAATTGTAGGTATTTTATTTAATTAATTTATTGATAGTGTAGTGTTAGGTTTAATTGTAACTTAGGTTAGGATTTATTTTACAGGTAATTTTGTAATTATTTTAACTAGGTAGCTATTAAATAGTTATTAACTATTTAATAGCTATTGTACCTGGTTAAAATAAATACAAAGTTGCCTGTAAAATAAATATTAATCCTAAAATAGCTACAATATAATTATAATTTATATTGTAGCTATATTAGGGTTTATTTTACAGGTAAGTATTTAGCTTTAAATAGGAATAATTTATTTAATAAGAGTTAATTTATTTCGTTAGATTTAAATTATATTTAATTTAGGGGGGTGTTAGTGTTAAGGTTAGACTTAGCTTTAGGGGTTAATAAATTTATTAGAGTAGCGGTGAGGTCCGGTCGGCATATTAGGGGTTAATACTTGAAGTTAGCTGTCGGCGATGTTAGGGAGGGCAGATTAGGGGTTAATACTATTTATTATAGGGTTATTGAGGCGGGAGTGAGGCGGATTAGGGGTTAATTTATTATAGTAGCGGTGAGGTCCGGTTGGCAGATTAGGGGTTAATAATTGTAGGTAGCTGGCGGCGACGTTGTGGGGGGCAGATTAGGGGTTAATAAATATAATATAGGGGTCGGCGGTGTTAGGGGCAGCAGATTAGGGGTACATAGGGATAACGTAGGTTGCGGCGGTGTACGGAGCGGCAGATTAGGGGTTAAAAAAAATATGCAGGTGTCAGCGATAGCGGGGACGGCTGATTAGGGGTTAATAAGTGTAAGGTTAGGGGTGTTTAGACTCGGGGTACATGTTAGGGTGTTAGGTGCAGACATAGGAAGTGTTTTCCCATAGGAAACAATGGGGCTGCGTTAGAAGCTGAACGCTGCTTTTTTGCAGGTGTTAGGTTTTTTTTCAGCTCAAAATGCCCCATTGTTTCCTATGGGGATATCGTGCACGAGCACGTTTTTGAAGCTGGCCGCGTCCGTAAGCACCGCTGGTATTGAGAGTTGCAGTGGCGGTAAATTATGCTATACGCTCCCTTTTTGGAGCCTAACGCAGCCCTTCTGTGAACTCTAAATACCAGCGGTATTTAAAAGGTGCGGGGGTGAAAAAAGCCAGCGTTCGCTACGCGGGTCGTTACCGACAAAACTCTAAATCTAGCCGCTAGTTTGTTATTTCTTGTAATGTGTTTTTTTTGGGGGGGTTTAGAATAGGCATTTTTTTATTTTTAATGGGCAGTAAAAGAGCTGAATGCACTTTTAAGGGCAATGCCCATACGAATGCCCTTTTCGGGGCAATGGGTAGATTAGGTTTATTTTGGGGGTTTGGGGGGTGGGGGGGGTGTAATGTTAGGGGGTGTTTGTTTTTATTTTTTAGAAAAAGAGCTGATTTCTTTAGGGCAATGCCCTACAAAAGGCCCTTTTAAAGGCTCTTGGTATTTTATTATAGAACAGTGTAAGCGGCCGCTCCAACCTCGACACAGAACGCTCCTGACCGGCTCTCTTTGGTTTGATGGAGGAATAAAGGTTTTCTTTCTATAATCATACTGCCGTGCTGCTGGATTTTTCTTCACCTGGAATTGCTAGTTTATTATAGAATAGGGTTATTTTATTTTGGGGTGTTTTTTTTTTGTTTGTTTTTAACGGAGTATTAGAATAGGAATAATCTTTATTGTTTTGGATAATTTCGTTATTTGTCATTTTTTGTAATGGTAGTTTTTTTATTTTTTGTAATTTTAGTGTTTATTATTTTTTGTAATGTTAGGTTTTGGTGTAAGGCAGCTTAGGTTTTATTTCACAGGTAAGTTTGTATTTATTTTAACTAGGTAGTTAGTAAATAGTTAATAACTAGTTACTAACTAGTCTACCTAGTTAAAATAAATACAAACTTACCTGTGAAATAAAAATAAAACCTAAGCTAGCTACAATATAACTATTAGTTATAGTGTAGCTAGCTTAGGTTTTATTTCACCGGTAAGTTTGAATTTAGCTTTAAATAGGTAGGTAGTTAGTTAATAATTGTAACTTTAATTTAGGTCTATTTTAATTATGTTACAGTTAGGGGGTGTTAGGTTTAGGAATTAATAGGTTTAGTTAGTGTTGGTGATGTTTGGGAATGGTGATTTAGGGGTTAATAGGTTTAGGTAGTATTGGCGATGTGGGGGGTGCGGTTTAGGGGTTAATAGGTTTAGTTAGTGTCGGCGATGTGGGGGGTGCAGTTAAGGGGTTAATAGGTTTAGTTAGTGTCAGTGATGTCGGGAACTGTGGTTTAGGGGTTAATAGGTTTAGTTAGTGTTGGCAATGTGGGGGGTGCAGTTTAGGGGTTAATAGGTTTAGGTATTGTTGACGATGTGGGGGGTTTAGAGGTTAATAGGTTTAGTTAGTGTTGGCAATGTCGGGGAATGGCGGTTTTGGGGTTAATAACTTTATTTAGTGATTTAGTTAGTGTCGGCGATGTGGAGGGTGATGGTTTAGGGGTTAATAGGTTTAGGTAGTGTTAGTGATGTGGGGGGATGGCGGTTTAGGGGTTAATAGCTTTATTTAGTGGCGGCGGCAGTTTTAGATAATTTTGTTTCGGCAATTAGTTAAATTACATTCACCTAGATTTAGAGTTCTGCGTTAGCCTTAAAAAGCAGTGTTAAGGGGTCCTAATGCTGCTTTTTAACGCCCGCTGGTATTACGAGTTGGGCAGGTACAGGTATACCGCTCACTTTTCTTCCGCGACTTTTGGCTACCGCAAATCCCCTTACGTCAATTGCGTATCCTATATTTTTAATGGGATTTGCCTAATGCCAGTATTACGAGTCTTGGAAGAAGTGAGCGTAAACCGCCTAAAAAAGTCAGTAATTAAGAGTTTTTATGGGCTAACGCCGGAACATAAAGCTCTTAACTACATTGCTACAAAGTACACTAACACCCATAAACTACCTATGAACCCCTAAACCGAGGCCCCCCCACATCGCAAACACTATAATAAAATTATTTAACCCCTAATCTGCCGACCGGACACCGCCGCCACCTACATTATAGCTATGAACCCCTAATCTGCTGTCCCTAAAATCGCCAACACCTACATTATATTTATTAACCCCTAATCTGCCCCCCCAACGTCGCCACCACCTACCTACACTTATTGACCCCTAATCTGCCGGCCTGGACATCGCCGCCACTATAATAAATGTATTAACTCCTAAACCGCCGCACTCCCGCCTCGCAAACACTATAATACATTTTTTTTAACCCCTAATCTGCCCTCCCTAACATCGCCGCCACCTACCTACAATTATTAACCCCTAATCTGCCGCCCCCAACGTCGCCGCTACTATAATAAAGTTATTAACCCCTAAACATAAGTCTAACCCTAACCCTAACATCCCCTAACTTAAATATAATTTAAATAAAACTAAATAAATTTACTATAATTAAATAAATTAATCCTATTTAAAACTAAATACCTATAAAATAAACCCTAATATAGCTACAATATAACTAATAGTTACATTGTAGCTATTTTAGGAATTATATTTATTTTACAGGCAACTTTGTATTTATTTTAATTAGGTACAATAGCTATTAAATAGTTAATAACTATTTAATAGCTACCTAGATAAAATAATTACAAAATTACCTGTAAAATAAATCCTAACCTAAGTTACAAATACACCTAACACTATACTATCAATAAATTAATTAAATAAATTACCTACAATTATCTAAAATAAAATACAATTAAATAAACTAAACTATAATACAAAAACAAACAAACACTAAATTACAAAAAAAAATATTACAAGAATTTTAATCTAATTACACCTAATCTAAGCCCCCTAATAAAATAAAAAAGCACCCCAAAATAATAAAATGCCCTACCCTAAACTAAATTACAAAGTAATCAGCTCTTTTACCAGCCCTTAAAAGGGCTTTTTGCGGGGCATTGCCCCAAGTAATCAGCTCTTTTACCTGTAAAAAAAAAAGAAATACAATACCCCCCCAACATTACAACCCACCACCCACACACCCCTACTCTAAAACCCACCCGATCCCCCCTTAAAAAAACCTAACAATACCCCCTGAAGATCACCCTACCATGAGCTGTCTTCAGCCAGCCGGCCACCGATGGGACAAAAGAGGACATCCGGACCGGCAGAAGTCTTCATCCTATCCGGGCAGAAGAGGACATCCGGACCGGCAGACATCTTCATCCAGACGGCATCTTCTATCTTCATCCTTCCTGAGCGGAGCGGAGCCATCTTCTATCCAGCCGACGCGGAGCCATCCTCTTCTTCCGATGTCCTAAGGCCGAATGAAGGTTCCTTTAAATGACGTCATCCAAGATGGCGTCCCTCGAATTCCGATTGGCTGATAGGATTCTATCAGTCAATCGGAATTAAGGTAGGAAAAATCCGATTGGTTGATTTAATCAGCCAATCGGATTGAAGTTCAATCCGATTGGCTGATTGGATGAGCCAATAGAATCAATTTTGTTCTGTTTACAAGGATTCTCATTTACTTTATTTTTCAATAATAATGTTAATAAACTGTCTCGCATAACCATGTGATTATTATTAATACAGATAACTTTTAGATGATTAAATGCCCCTGTGGTAAAGCTTCTGTAGGGGAAGCAACCTGTAGAGTCGTGATCACCTGATTAAACATAAGGGGATCTACAAAAATTAAAACAATGGGCAGGTAAATAGAAAATGAGATTTAATATTAGAAAATGCAAGGTTCTACATTTTGGAAGTAAAAGTAAGTTGGCAACCTATTATTTAAATAGGCCTAGACTTAGCAAAACAGAGGAGGAAAGGGATTTGGGAGTACTTATAGATAACAAGCTAAAGATGGGTGCACAATACAGGGCAGCGGCTTCTAAGGCTAATAAGATACTAGCGTATATTATAAGAGGCATTGATACAAGGGAGGAAAGCATAATGTTGTCACAATATAAATCCCTGGTAAAACATCACTTTAAATATGGAGTGCAGTTCATGGGACCAATCTCAAAAAAATACATTGCAGACTTAGAAAAAGCAAAGCGCAAAGAAGTGCAATAAGATCCCACTTTTATTAGGGGGTGCACAGTTAAAGGGACAGTCAACCCAAAATTTCAAATAGGTAATTCCTATAAACTTGCTAACGATTATTATTTTGAACTATAGCCCAATTTAGTAGCCTAAGGCGTTTCTAAGTATTAGTACTTACTTTTGTCTCGTGTGGCTGTTTAAAAAGTCTGTCTGCCCCCTCCCATATTTCATCACCAGTATCTTCATTGTGCAGCTCTAACAGCTAATTTTCGCCCGTATACACTCCCGTGTCACTGCCGTGCTTTGCGCATGCGCAACGCGCCGATAATGAAAATGAGAAGGGATTTAGAGTTCCTATTTGAAACGCCTCCCCCCTACAGCGTTATCGGCGCACTGCGCATGCGCAAAACACGGGAGTGTGTACGGGCGAAAATGATCTGTTAGAGCTGCACAATGAAGATACTGGTGATGAAATATAGGAGGGGGCAGACAGACATTTTAAACAGCCACATGAGACAAAAGTAAGCACTAATACTTAGAAACGCTTTAGGCTACTAAATTGGGCTATAGTTCAAAATAATAATCGTTAGCAAGTTTATAGTAATTACCTATTTGAAATTTTGGGTTGACTGTCATTTTCCTTTAATGATAGCATGATATAATATCACATCAAAGTGCTGTGACCCAAAAGGTAAATTCTGCAGGATTCACTTCTAAGGCAGGCTGCACTCTTCTCATTCAATGAAGGGATGGAGTCTCTTAAAAATGTGCCGCATGTGTGTATCAATATGTACAACGTTTCAACAGGTAAATAGCTGGTATAAAGATACTCACATTTCATAATAGCACCCAAATGTGCTATTAGAGACAGGTTGGATTTTCTACAGCAGTCCAGTTAGCTGGTCTCCGGTCAGCAGGAACACTGTCACACTGGAACGGGACAAGCTGCTTCGGTGGAAATACTAAGTAGTTCAAGTTCATAGAAGGCCAAGGTTAAACGTTATTAAAAAAATGAACATCTATTCAACATAATGACACGTTTACAACTTAAAACAAGGATCCTTAAAATCAATGAGCAAGATGTAAAATATGCAACGCGTTTCTCAGCAGGAACACTGTTTCATCAGGCATGTTAAATTAGTGTTAAAAGAGCCTTTAAATAAAGGTGAGCTTTAAAATAAAATAACCACCCCTCTTGGGCCGTGTAGCTGAGCACCAATAAGAATCAGTGTACCTGTTTTTGAGGCGTGTTTATCAATGTACAAGTGTTTTTCGTTAATACATAATTGCACACATTTCTATGAAACCACCTGGTATCTTCAGAGTATATAAATCCCATAAATAAAATTATAGTTATATAATATATATATATATATATATATATATACAGTATATAAACACCCATGTGTATATACTGTACATTAACCTTGCTGATAGTTCCAATCAAAACATATTTGTATTTTGAATTCTATGACCATTGATGTGAGAGTTTAATCTCTCTTAAGAGATCCCTGTGTAGTACGGTCCAGACCATTTCCTGTCTGACCCTAATCATATTTAGTTTGTTCTGCTTGAACCACAAGAGGGTTAGGACATTAGTTTAAACATTGTATACTTACCAGCCATACTTGCTAAATTGTTACGATCAAAACCTTAAGGCCGTTTGTGACCTAACAAGTAATGTGACTCATTGTTAAGATACTGTGTATCGTTCAATGTTTACAAACTATTAACAAATGTGGGCGTGTATGAACTTGCATCGCTAATGGTCGACACATGTGTCAAGTCATGTGACCCTCTAATGTGAGCCGTGGGCCCGCTACGTATTGTGTTGTATTACACAGTGCTGATATGTGAAAGAGGCTTATTGCCGTGTATGTGTGAGAGACATTATGAATGGAGAGTAAATGTGTGATATTGAAATATTATATGTGTATATATCGTCAATGATAGGGACACTATACCTGAGAGGATCCATTTATATAGCCCATCTGGGAGTGTTTTGTAACAATGTATAGTTTTGCTTATTTTTTTAAGAACATTGTGCTGATTTTTAGACTCCTAACCAAGCCCTACAGTGTCAGATGTATACGCGCGTTTAAAGACTCTTGCTGGCTCCTGTGTATGTTGCCATTTAATTTGCAGAGAGGGGGGGTGTCTGCTATTCCTGTTTTCCCAGCCCCTTTCAGTGGGTGTCCCAGACTAACCTCATCAACAATGATACATTGGGAGCTTCTAAGTAAGTTTTTAAACGGTTTTATACTGGATTTTTATATCAGTATCTGTGCATATTCTTCTTTATAGTAGTGTCTATTACATGCAGTTATATGAAAATTAGTGTATACCAGTGTCTCTCAAATAACATCAACAACAACATTTCGGGAATTTATCCCTTAGTCATGTTGCATATAAAACCATAATGATCCATACACAGTGCGTATTTAGGTTTTGTGGTGCCCTAGGCACTCAAAATTCTGCTGCCCCCCCCCCCCCCCCCCAAAGGTTTTAGGCCTTTTTTCCCCTTGAAAAATTTTTGGGTCAGTGTGTAAAAATTTTTTTTTTTCTACATAACAATTCAAAAGAAAATGGGCTAGCAAAACACTTGCATACAGGTGGTTTGAATTCCATGCATCTCATACCATTTTATCCCTGAGAGAAGGGAGAGAAAAGAAGGGGAGGGGAGAAAAGGGAGGGAAAGGAAAGAAGGAAAGGAGGGAGAGAAAAGTGGGTAGGGAGAGGAGAAAATGGGGGAGGGAAAGAAGGGAGGGAGAAAGGGAAAGAAGGGAGAGGTGAAGGGAGGGAAAGAAGAATACACTTTGAAATTCAAACAATCACTGCCCTTTACATGCAACAACATACAGTAATTACCATCATCCAATTAATGAAACTTGTTAAGTGTCCGTTTACTATTTTATTTTATTTTTTCAAAATGATTTTATTTGTTTTTTCATTAGACTATACAGAATTGCACCTCTCTGTGCTCCACAAGTCATAGAAAGCTTACAAACAGGAAAAAACAAGCTTAATCCGAACCTTGGTTGAAGCATCATTGTTGACACAGGAAATAAAAAAACAATAACATGATATAGTATACCATCATGTAGTGATTAGGAAGGGGGGAGGGAGGGGGGGAGTGGAATGTCAGCCCACTTTCCATCAAGGGCAACCTAAAAGGATTAGGAAAAGTAACCCCACACTTATTGAGGGTCTTGAGGGCGCGGAAGGTTCCATTGAGGTACACCCTATGTATCTAGGCCCGGAAGCCAGGGTAGGAGGATTCACTTTTTCCATGATCTAGCTATGGAAAGCTTTACCGCAGAAAAGAGATAAATACAGAGGTATCCCTTTTAACCTGGGCAATTTACAGGTGCCTACATGAAACAGAGCCATATCAGGGGCTCTGGGGTTAGGCAATTCCCATTATGGACCAATATGTGAAACAGGTATTCCAGAGAGGTTTAAGCTTAGGACAGCTCCACCAGATATGTCATATCACCTATATGGTTACAATCCAACATTGAGGAGTGGCTGAAGGGAACAATTTAGTTCATCTAGCCGGGACATAGTACCAGTGTGTAAGGAGTTTAAAATATGTTTTGTATATGGTGACACAATGAAGGGCCTTTTGTGTGAATAAGAGTGTATGCTGCCATTCTCTTGTGGGTATAGATATCTTTAAGTTGGTCCACTGTAATAAAGGCGCCTGACTGGCTGGTTGACCACATATCTGCAACCCTCACTATACCTAGTCATGCCCATGTGGATGCGTGCGAGTCAGGTAATCCTGTGAGAAGACCTGAAATGGTTGTGATAGGGGAAGGGTGAGGGGCTATGTGTTTGTAATGCCTAAGCTGTTCCCAAGTGGTAAGGCATTCTTTGATGATATGATTGTCTATGGCTATATTCCTCCTACAATGTGGGTGGTCCATATAAGGTCCTTTAAGTATATATGGCAAGGTAAGGAGGCCTGCTCCAGAGCCCTCCACTTACTGTTGGAATCTCTGACGCCCCATTGTGAAACATGCGTTAACATAGCTGCCTCAAAGTATCGGGTTATGGAAGGGGAGGCCACTCCCCCAGTCCGTTTACTATTTACTTTCTGGGTTCATGAATGCAGGGAAAGCAAGCTATTAGTAGCTAACATACATCAGCGCTGAGAGTTTACGATTAGACATCACAAGCTGATCCAAGCAGTGCACAGACGCATCCAGTCTGTTAGTTACTAAGACCTGCAATAAGCACTGCACTTGCAGAACCACCACAGCTGATAAGGGGAGGCAGCATATCGGCACAAGCTCTTCTCCTCCAGCCTCACCTTATAAGCATATCCTCTGGCAGCAGTTTAAAGGAGCACTACCTGTGAAGAGCGACCTTAATCAGCACACGTGCCTTGTCTTCTCTGTAAAAGCCTGTACTGTCAGAAGATGCTTAGATACAAGGTATCAATAACAATAAAGGGATTATCTATCTTTTAAAACAATAAAAAAAATGTAGTTGACTGTCCCTTTAAAAGTAAATTCAATTTATTGGTGTAATTTGATTGACTATCCACTAGGTGGTACTATAGGATAAGAAATATATTTTAACCCTTTTTTACATTCATATGGATTATTATTCAACAATATTTAGTGTAATGGTCTCATATCTGTTTTAGTGAAGATCTATTAAACAGAAATGTGTAATTGAAATCTATATGTTTATAGTTATTGGTAAATTGGCAAGTTCAGTGCTCAGGGCTGAGAAATGATTAGTTGTGCAGAACAAAAATGCATTTTGTTGCAACTCAGCAAATTGCAGTCTTTACTCTTACTGCTTCTTTAATGTTTTGAGGATGTGATGACGTTCCCAATAGTTATTTATGTATAGATCCTGCACAACAGCCTTGACTATTAATCTTATTCTGAAATTACAGTAATAAATCAGATCAAATAACTCAATATCCCACTATTCCTCCCCCTCATCCCTCCTCCCTCCCCTCTCCCTCTATTCCTCCTGCATCTCCTGCCTCTCCTCTCCCCCTATCCCTCCTGCCTCTCCTCTCCCCCCTATCCCTCCTGCCTCTCCTCTCCCCCTATCCCTCCTGCCTCTCCTCTCCCTCTATCCCTCCTGCCTCTCCTCTCCCCCTATCCCTCCTGCCTCTCCTCTCCCCTATCCCTCCTGCCTCTCCTCTCCCTCTATCCCTCCTGCCTCTCCTCTCCCTCTATCCCTCCTGCCTCTCCTCTCCCTCTATCCCTCCTGCCTCTCCTCTCCCTCTATCCTCCTGCCTCTCCTCTCCCTCTATCCCTACTGCCTCTCCTCTCCCTCTATCCCTCCTGCCTCTCCTCTCCCTCTATCCCTCCTGCCTCTCCTCTCCCTCTATCCCTTCTGCCTCTCCTCTCCCCCTATCCCTCCTGCCTCTCCTCTCCCCCTATCCCTCCTGCCTCTCCTCTCCCCCTATCCCTCCTGCCTCTCCTCTCCCTCTATCCCTCCTGCCTCTCCTCTCCCTCTATCCCTCCTGCCTCTCCTCTCCCCTATCCCTCCTGCCTCTCCTCCCCCTCTATACCTCCTGCCTCTCCTCTCCCCTATCCCTCCTGCCTCTCCTCTCCCTCTATCCCTCCTGCCTCTCCTCTCCCTCTATCCCTTCTGCCTCTCCTCTCCCCCCTATCCCTCCTGCCTCTCCTCTCCCTCTATCCCTCCTGCCTCTCCTCTCCCTCTATCCCTCCTGCCTCTCCTCTCCCCTATCCCTCCTGCCTCTCCTCTCCCTCTATCCCTCCTGCCTCTCCTCTCCCTCTATCCCTACTGCCTCTCTTCTCCCCCATCCCTCCTGCCTCTCCTCTCCCTCTATCCCTCCTGCTTCTCCTCTCCCTCTATCCCTCCTGCCTCTCCTCTCCCTCTATCCCTCCTGCCTCTCCTCTCCCTCTATCTCTCCTGCCTCTCATCTCCCTCTATCCCTCCTGCCTCTCCTCTCCCTCTATCCCTACTGCCTCTCCTCTCCCCCATCCCTCCTGCCTCTCCTCTCCCTCTATCCCTCCTGCTTCTCCTCTCCCTCTATCCCTCCTGCCTCTCCTCTCCCCCTATCCCTCCTGCCTCTCCTCTCCCTCTATCCCTCCTGCCTTTCCTCTCCCCCATCCCTCCTGCCTCTCCTCTCCCTCTATCCCTCCTGTCTCTTCTCTCCTCTATCCCTCCTGCCTCTCCTCTCCCTCTATCCCTCCTGCCTCTTCTCTCCCTCTATCCCTCCTGCCTCTTCTCTCCCTCTATCCCTCCTGCCTCTCCTCTCCCTCTATCCGTCCTGTCTCTCCTCCCCCTCTATCCCTCCTGCCTCTCCTCTCCCTCTATCCGTCCTGTCTCTCCTCCCCCTCTATCCCTCCTGCCTCTCCTCTCCCTCTATCCGTCCTGTCTCTCCTCCCCCTCTATCCCTCCTGCCTCTCCTCTCCCTCCTGCCTCTCCTCTCCCTCTATCCCTCCTGCCTCTCCTCTCCCTCCTGCCTCTTCTCTCCCTCTATCCCTCCTGCCTCTCCTCTCCCTCCTGCCTCTTCTCTCCCTCTATCCCTCCTGCCTCTCCTCTCCCTCTATCCCTCCTGCCTCTCCTCTCCCTCTATCCCTCCTGCCTCTCCTCTCCCTCTATCCCTCCTGCCTCTCCTCTCCCTCTATCTCTCCTGCCTCTCCTCTCCCTCTATCTCTCCTGCATCTCCTCTCCCTCTATCCCTCCTGCCTCTCCTCTCCCCCATCCCTCCTGCCTCTCCCTCCCTCTATCCCTCCTGCATCTTCTCTCCCTCTATCCATCCTGCCTCTTCTCTCCCTCTATCCCTCCTGCCTCTTCTCTCCCTCTATCCCTCCTGTCTCTCCTCTCCCCCTATCCCTCCTGCCTCTCCTCTCCCTCTATCCCTCCTGCCTCTCCTCTCCCTCTATCCCTCCTGTCTCTCCTCTCCCTCTATCCCTCCTGACTCTCCTCTCCCCTATCCCTCCTGCCTCTCCTCTCCCTCTAACCCTCCTGCCTCTCCTCTCCCCCATCCCTCCTGCCTCTCCCTCCCTCTATCCCTCCTGCATCTTCTCTCCCTCTATCCATCCTGCCTCTTCTCTCCCTCTATCCCTCCTGCCTCTCCTCTCCCTCTATCCCTCCTGCCTCTCCTCTCCCTCTATCCGTCCTGTCTCTCCTCCCCCTCTATCCCTCCTGCCTCTCCTCTCCCTCCTGCCTCTCCTCTCCCTCTATCCCTCCTGCCTCTCCTCTCCCTCTATCCCTCCTGCCTCTCCTCTCCCTCTATCCATCCTGTCTCTCCTCCCCCTCTATCCCTCCTGTCTCTCCTCTCCCTCTATTCCTCCTGCCTCTTCTCTCCCTCTATCCCTCTTACCTATCCTCTCCCTCTATCCCTCCTGCCTCTCCTCTCCCTCTATCCTTCCTGCCTCTCCTCTCCCTCTATCCCTCCTGCATCTCCTCTCCCTCCTGCCTCTCCTCTCCCTCTATCCCTCCTGCATCTCCTCTCCCTCCTGCCTCTCCTCTCCCTCTATCCGTCCTGCCTCTCCTCTCCCTCCTACCTATCCACTCCCTCTATCTCTCCTGCATCTCCTCTCCCTACTGCCTCTCCTCTCCCTCTATCCCTCCTGCCTCTCATTTCCGCTATCCCTCCTGCCTCTCCTCTCCCTCTATCCCTCCTGCCTGTCCTCTCCCTCCTGCCTCTTCTCTCCCTCCTGTCTCTCCTCTTGAAAAGGGCATTTGGATGGGCACGCCCAAACCCTAAGCTAAAAATAAAACCCACCCAATAAACCTATAAAAAAACCTAACACTAACCCCCGAAGATCCACTTACTGTTTTTGAAGACCGGACATCCATCCTCATCAAGCCGGGAGAAGTCTTCATCCAAGCGGCCAGAAGTCCTCAACGAATCCGGGAGAAGTCTTCATCCAAGCGGCAAGAAGTGGTCCTCCAGACATCTGGCGCGGAGCATCCTCTTCTGTCGACGGCTCTTGAAGAATGACGGTTCCTTTAAGGGATGGCATCCAAGATGGCATCCCTTGAATTCCGATTGGCTGATAGAATTCTAGCAGCCAATCAGAATTAAAGGGTAAAAAATCCTATTGGCTGATATAATCAGTCAATAGGATTGAGCTTCAATCCTATTAGCTGATGCAATCAGCCAATAGGATTGAGCATCAATCCTATTGGCTGATCCAATCAGCCAATAGGATTGAGCTTGCATTCTATTGGCTGATTGGAACAGCCAATAGAATGCGAGCTCAATCCTATTGGCTGATTGTATCAGCCAATAGGATTTTTTACCCTATAATTTCGATTGGCTGATAGAATTCCAAGCTTCGTTGAGGACTTCTGCCCGCTTGGATAAAGACTTCTTCCGGCTTCGTTGAGGATGGATGTCCGGTCTTCAAAAACTGTAAGTGGATCTTCGGGGGTTAGTGTTAGGTTTTTTTAAGGGTTTATTGGGTGGGTTTTATTTTTAGCTTAGGGTTTGGGCATTGGAAAAGGGCTAAATGCCCTTTTAAGGGCAATGCCCATCCAAATGCCATTTTCAGGGCAATGGGGAGCTTAGGTTTTTTTAGATCGGATTTTATTTGGGGGTTTGGTTGTGTAGGTGGTGGGTTTTACTGTTGGGGGTTGTTTGAATTTTTTTTTACAGGTAAAAGAGCTGATTTCTTTGGGGCAATGCCCAGCAAAAGGCCCTTTTAAGGGCTATTGGCAGTTTGGTTTAGGCTAGGGGTTTTTTATTTTGGGGGGGGGGGACTTTTTTATTTTGATAGTGCTATTAGATTAGGTGTAATTAGTTTAAATATTTGATCATTTCTTTTTTATTTTGTGTCATTTAGTGTTGTTTTTTGCAATTTACACCTAGATTACGAGTTTTGCGTTAGAGGCTATGCGGTGCTAAAGAGCAGTTTATGCTCACTACTCACTTACAGACAGCGCTGGTATTACGGATTTTTACAAACCCGTCGTTAAAAGACAAGAAGTGAGCGTTGAGCAAAATTTCCAATACCAGCGCTGCTTACGTTAGCGGGGAGCTGGTGTAACATGCTCGCGCACGATTTCCCCATAGGAATCAACGGGGAGAGCCGGCTGAAAAAAAGTCTAACACCTGCCAAAAAGCACGTTTAGCTCCTAACGCAGCCCCATTGATTCCTATGGGGAAATAAAATTTATGTCTACACCTAACACCCTAACATGAACCCCGAGTCTAAACACCCCTAATCTTACACTTATTAACCCCTAATCTGCCGCCCCGACATCGTCGACACCTACATTATATTATTAATCCTTAATCTGCCGCTCCGGACACCGCCGCCACCTACATTATACTTATGAACCCCTAATCTGCTGCCCCCAACTGTCAGGCTATGTATGGTTTCTTAGAGTGAAACAGCCTAGTTATAATGGTGTGGATCGCAACTGGTAATTTGCACTTCAAATAATTTATATGTTACACTTCCACTCTATCAAATACTATGAGAAGAGGATTTGATTATTGGTGGAAGTGTGGAGTTGATATAGTTTAATTTTCTACGCTCCAACAGGTGTGGAAGGAGGAAGAAAATCAATAAGGGAAATGAATGGCGAATTTATCTGAAAGAGACTTTGTATTGTTGCTTAGAAATGCCCAAAGGGAAGTAAATGTCTTTTCAGTTTGTAATATCACATTAACTGTATAAACAATTGTAGAGATTATTATCACTTTAGATGTGATATTTTAACAATATATGTCCTTTGAAGATCAATCACATTTTTATGAATAAACGGAATGTCATAATCCTTAACCAACAGTTCATAATTAATGTACCTTATTTGAGTAGTAAGCCTCTGGAAGTCGTATAACTTATATGGAACCTACTTGGTCTTATTGGAGAGTAGCGTGTCTTTAGGTAAGTAATTCAAATACGGAAACTGAAAGAGCTTGCAGCGATGCCGATCCCATTCAGCTAGTGAGAAAGGAGGTGTGAGTCACGTTAGGCGGAGAGTCCGTGAAGACGTCAGATGATTGACAGGTTCAACTCTGACGTAGCGGAGCTCCGTAAAACAAACAGTCTTTGGTTTAAGAAAACAGTAAGTTTATATGACAGTGCCAAACAATGCAACAAAGTATCCAATAGTTGTACCTTACTTGTGGCCACAGAGGTAGAAGTTGCGGTAGTCGGTAGACAGGCGTGAAACTGAAGGTTGAATTGCTTTTTTCCTTAGAGCGTTGTTGAAGCTGAAACAAAGTCTATAAGATTAAAGTAGAAATTAATTCGTAAGTAACAATCCAGATAGTTATACAAAGTTCATTCACTTAAACAGGAATTCCTTAAGTAGATCTGTTGATCCCAGAAAGATGTGGAGCTTAGGGAAAAGCTTGCTGCTAGAAGGCAGGAAACAAAATACTAAGCACTGAGTTTAGCAGGCGGGAAGTATTTAAAGGCAGAGTATGTAAGTGATTGGTGATTCACTTAAAGCAACAGAGACCATTATTGTGAAAGCCTGACAGGACCCCCTCCTCAAGCAAGCTGATCCTCAGCTTGAGGACGTGGACGATCAGGATTCTGTCGATGGAATCTAGCTACGAGTTTGGGAGCGCTGAGATTAGAGGCCGGTTCCCAACTATCCTCCTCAATAGAGAAGTTCTTCCAACGAACTAGATATTGAAGTTCGTTTTTGCAGAATCTAGAGTCCAGTATTGAATGTACTTCATAAACTCCCGGACCTAACTCCGTAACTGTAGGTGGTAACACAGTGATGTCTGATCTAGTTGGTATGTATGGTTTAAGAAGAGATACATGAAATGTAGGGTGGATCTTCATGGTTGAGGGAAGAGTAAGAGTAACTGCATTATCGTTAATGATCTTAACAATAGGAAATGGACCAATGAAACGTTGTGAGAGCTTTTTGCTAGGTACATGTAATTTTAAATTCCTAGTTGACAACCAGACCTTATCTCCAACTGAGTATGTAGGTGGTTTTCTTCTCCTCAAATCAAAAAACCTTTTCTGGTTGGCTTGAGCTTTTGTGATGTTTTCTTTTAAAAATTTAAATGTTTCTAACATTGAATTATTGAGTTCATCTACGAGTGGAGAACTTGAAGCTTTTGAGGGTTGTGAGTCAAAACTGGGGTGAAACCCATAATTAGCATAAAAAGGTGAAACTTTAGTAGTTGAACTAGTTAGGTTGTTATAGGCAAACTCAGCTAATGGTAGATAATTGAGCCAATCGTTCTGTTTAAAAGAGCAGAAACATCTTAAATATTCATCTATCCACTGGTTGACTCTCTCAGTCTGGCCGTTGGTCTGTGGATGAAATGCTGTGCTAAAACGATGATCAAATTTCAGAGATTCACTAAGGCTTTTCCAAAAGTGAGAAGTGAATTGTGATCCACGGTCAGAAATGACCACTGATGGTACTCCGTGATATTTAACTACATTATTTATGAATAAGGAAGCAGTTTCACTAGAAGACGGTAGCTTGTGGTAGGGTATGAAATGTGCCATTTTCGTAAAAGTATCAATGACTACGAAAATGGTAGTTTGGTTTTTTGATGGGGGTAAATCAACTATAAAGTCCATCCCCAGTTGTTGCCAAGGCCTGTCTGGGACGGGTAAAGGCATTAACAGTCCATAAAGAGATTTTTTTTCATTCTTAGAGGTTTGACAGACAACACAGGTTTTTATGTATTCATTAACAGATGATATCATATTAGGCCAATAGTATTCCCTTTTTATGAGGTCTACAGTTCTTTTAGTTCCTGGATGTCCAGCCAAAGGTGAATCATGGTACCGTTCTAATATTTTTTCCCTTTGATTCTCAGGAAGGTAAATCCTATTAGAAGTTAATGGAGAAGTTGTCAGTGTTGAAAGGACTTTAATGTTGTCTGGTTCTTGGATAAACCTTTCAGCTGGAATTATAGAAGGTGGTGAAATCTTTTCTGTAGAAGGCCTGATGTATCTAGATAGCGCATCGGCCTTTCCATTTCTTACAGCTGGTCTATAAACGATATGAAAATCGAATCTTGAAAAATAGAGGGACCAACGTACCTGTCTTGCAGACAGGGTTTTATTATTTTGTAGAAATTGTAGGTTTTTATGGTCTGTGAAAATGGTAATTGGATGTTTGGCTCCCTCTAGAATGTGTCTCCAGAATTCAAGTGCTCTACGTATAGCTAGCAACTCTTTGTCTCCAATCGTATAGTTTAGTTCTGCTGAGGACATTGCTTTGGAATAATAAGATATCGGATAGAGAGGTTCATTCAAAGCCTTTTGTTGAGAAAGAACCGCCCCTATGGCAAAATCCGAAGAATCGACTTCAAGTACGTAATGTTGGTTGATATCTGGGTGTTGCAGAATGGGGGCAGTAGTAAAACATTCTTTAAGAGTGTTGAAGGCGTTAATAGCTTTAGAATCCCAAAAGAAGGGTTTGGAAATACTGGTAAGTTGAGTAAGTGGTTTTACTATAGAGGAAAAATTTCGGATGAATTTACGGTAATAATTAGAAAAACCTAAAAATCTTTGGACTTCCTTTCTGTTTTTTGGGGTAGGCCAGTTTTTTACAGCATCCACCTTTTCTGATTGCATTTGTATTCCTTCAGGTGTTATGGTATATCCAAGAAAGGATATTGAGGTTTGGTGAAAGGAACACTTTTCAGGTTTAGCGTATAATTTGTGAGTCCGTAAACGAGACAAAATCCACCTCACATGTTTGATGTGGTCTTCCACTGTGTCAGAATAAATGAGAATGTCGTCGAGGTAAATAACCACGCACACATCCAGTAGATCTCTAAAGATATCATTTATAAAGTGCTGGAATGTGGCGGGGCGCATTAGTCAATCCAAACGGCATAACCAGGTATTCGAATAACCCGTACCTTGTCCTGAAAGCTGTAAGCCATTCATGTCCTTCTTTGATGCGAATGAGATTATAAGCTCCCCTTAAGTCCAATTTAGTGAAAATTGTAGCAGTGGATAATCTTTCGATCATCTCAGGTATCAATGGAAGGGGGGTACCTATTTTTTATGGTTTGTTTGTTTAGTTCTCTGTAATCTATTATCGGTCAAAGTGTGGAATCCTTATTTGTAACAAAGAACATTCCTGCTCCAGCTGGTGATGTTGAAGGCCTAATGAAACCTTTATTAAGATTCTCCTGTAAATAGGTTTTTAAATGGTTAAGTTCGGGTTGACTCATCGGATATAAATGTCCAACCGGTATAGAAGCCCCAGGTACAAGTTCTATTGGACAATCATATATTCGATGAGGTGGTAAATTGTCAGCCTCAATTTTACTGAATACTTCTTCGAAATCCTTGTAATGTGAGGGAATATAATTCTGTGGAGAGGAATGTAGAATGAAACGATTAGGGAAACAAGTAGAGGTGCAGTAACTAGAATTAAGTTGTACTTTTAGAGAGCTCCAATTTATGGTAGGATTGTGTAATTGTAACCAGTTTACCCCCAGGATCACGGGGAAATGAGGAGAAGGTAACACATCAAAAGATATGTGTTCTGTGTGCCCATTACCTACAACTACTAACAAAGGAATAGTGTGATGTGTAATGGGACCATATCTAATAGTGGACCCATCAATAACTTGAACAGAGACAGGATTAGGTTTTGAAATTAAGGGAATTTTATTCAGTTGAACAATACTGATGTCTATGAAATTTCCCACGGCACCAGAATCTAGAATAGCACTGGTCTTCAGTCTTTTAAGGTCCCACTGTAAGACAAGAGATAGTTTGCAGTAAGGTTGTGCATCATCATTAATACATGATGTGTTTAAACAAATTAACTTACTCTTTTTGTTTCTTTGAAGGGTAGGACATTCTTGAACAACATGTTTGGAACTGGCACAGTACATACAGAGATGGTTGTTTTTTCTCCTGATCCTTTCCTCTGGTGATAACGGACCACGAATCATACCTATCTCCATAGGGGTATTAGTTGAACTGGTGTTTACAATTTGAGGGTTGAAATTTTCTGATTTAAATCTTGATAGAAAATCCGGATTAACCTTTTCAGCTTTCCTTTCGCGGAGACGTCTATCAATCCGCGTGGATACACGCATTAAGGCTTCTAAAGTGTTAGGGAGTTCTACTCTTGATAATTCATCTTTGATATTTTCGGCTAAGCCGAGGCGGAACTGGTTTCTTAATGAAATAGCACTCCATGAGGAATCTGAGGAATATAACTTGAATTCAGTTATATAATCTTCTACGGGTTTTTTCCCTTGTTTCAGATTCCTCATTTTATACTCGGCAGTAAGTTGTATGTCAGTATCTTGATATAGTTCATCCATAGCTGCAAAGAAATTGGTTAATGAGCCTAAGATGGGATCCTCAGACTCACACAGATGATCAGCCCAAATCCTAGGTTCTGATCTCAGGAATGATATTGTAGTTAAGACCTTCACCCTTTCTGTGGAATAAGTTAAGGGTTTTAAGGAATAAAGTAGATGACAAGAGTTCTTGAAATGTCTGTACAATTTTCTATCTCCAGAAAATGGTTCTGGCATAGACACCTGGGGTTCTGGGTTGTGATCAGATTTATTTTTTATAGAGTCATTTATTACATCCTTTAAAGCTCTATTTTCAATTTGAAGATCACGTATTGCTTGACTCATTAAATCAACCTTTTGTGATAGGTTATAAACTATCTTAGGCAAATCACCTGGTTCCATTTTTATAAGGCTTAGTATTATGTCAGGCTATGTATGGTTTCTTAGAGTGAAACAGCCTAGTTATAATGGTGTGGATCGCAACTGGTAATTTGCACTTCAAATAATTTATATGTTACACTTCCACTCTATCAAATACTATGAGAAGAGGATTTGATTATTGGTGGAAGTGTGGAGTTGATATAGTTTAATTTTCTACGCTCCAACAGGTGTGGAAGGAGGAAGAAAATCAATAAGGGAAATGAATGGCGAATTTATCTGAAAGAGACTTTGTATTGTTGCTTAGAAATGCCCAAAGGGAAGTAAATGTCTTTTCAGTTTGTAATATCACATTAACTGTATAAACAATTGTAGAGATTATTATCACTTTAGATGTGATATTTTAACAATATATGTCCTTTGAAGATCAATCACATTTTTATGAATAAACGGAATGTCATAATCCTTAACCAACAGTTCATAATTAATGTACCTTATTTGAGTAGTAAGCCTCTGGAAGTCGTATAACTTATATGGAACCTACTTGGTCTTATTGGAGAGTAGCGTGACTTTAGGTAAGTATTTCAAATACGGAAACTGAAAGAGCTTGCAGCGATGCCGATCCCATTCAGCTAGTGAGAAAGGAGGTGTGAGTCACGTTAGGCGGAGAGTCCGTGAAGACGTCAGATGATTGACAGGTTCAACTCTGACGTAGCGGAGCTCCGTAAAACAAACAGTCTTTGGTTTAAGAAAACAGTAAGTTTATATGACAGTGCCAAACAATGCAACAAAGTATCCAATAGTTGTACCTTACTTGTGGCCACAGAGGTAGAAGTTGCGGTAGTCGGTAGACAGGCGTGAAACTGAAGGTTGAATTGCTTTTTTCCTTAGAGCGTTGTTGAAGCTGAAACAAAGTCTATAAGATTAAAGTAGAAATTAATTCGTAAGTAACAATCCAGATAGTTATACAAAGTTCATTCACTTAAACAGGAATTCCTTAAGTAGATCTGTTGATCCCAGAAAGATGTGGAGCTTAGGGAAAAGCTTGCTGCTAGAAGGCAGGAAACAAAATACTAAGCACTGAGTTTAGCAGGCGGGAAGTATTTAAAGGCAGAGTATGTAAGTGATTGGTGATTCACTTAAAGCAACAGAGACCATTATTGTGAAAGCCTGACACCAACATCGCCGACACCTACATTATATTTATTAACCCCTAATCTGCTGCCCCCAAATGTCACCCCAAATGACGCCATATTGGATGACATCATTTAAAGGAACCTTCATTCAGTCGTAGCCGTCGGAAGAAGAGGATGCTCCGCGTCAGATGTCTTGAAGATGGATCCGCTCCGTGCCAGATGAAGATAGAGGATGCCGTCTGGATGCAGACTTCTGCCCATCTGGAGGACCACTTCTGCCCGGTTGGATGAAGACCTCTGCCCGTCTGGAGGACCACTTCTCTCGGCTTCATTGAGGACTTCTGCCCGGTTGGATGAAGACTTCTCCTGGTAAGGTGATCTTCAAGTGGTTAGTGTTAGGTTTTTTTTAAGTATTGGGTGGGTTTTAGAGTAGGGTTGGTTGTGTGGGTGGTGGGTTTTAATGTTGGGGGGGGATTTGTAATTTTTTTACAGGTAAAAGAGCTGATTACTTTGGGACAATTCCCCGCAAAAGGCCCTTTTAAGGGCTATTTGTAATTTAGTATAGGGTAGGGCTTTTTATTATTTTTCAGGGGGCTGTTTTAGATTAGGTGTAAAATCTTGTAATTTCTTTATTATTTTCTGTAATTTAGTGTTTGTTTGTTTTTGTACTTTAGATAATTTTATTTAATTGTATTTAATTTAGGGAATTAATTTAATTATAGTGTAGTGTTATGTGTTAGTGTAACTTAGGTTAGGTTTTATTTTACAGGTACTTTTGTATTTATTTTAACTAGGTAGTTATTAAATAGTTAATAACTATTTAATAACTATTCTACTTAGTTAAAATAAATACAAACTTGCCTGTAAAATAAAAATAAACCCTAAGCTAGATACAATGTAACTATTAGTTATATTGTAGCTAGCTTAGGGTTTATTTTATATGTAAGTATTTAGTTTTAAATAGGAATAATGTAGTTAATGATAGTAATTTTATTTAGATTTATTTAAATTATATTTAAGTTAGGGGGGGTTAGGGTTAGACTTAGGTTTAGGGGTTAATAACTTTAATATAGTGGAGGTGACGTTGGGGGCGGCAGATTAGGGATTAATAAATGTAGGTAGGTGGCGTCAATGTTAGGGCCGGCAGATTAGGGGTTAATAATATTTAACTAATGTTTGCGAGGCGGGACTGCGGCGGTTTAGGGGTAAATATGTTTATTATAGTGGAGGCGATGTCCGGTTCGGCAGATTAGGGGTTAAAAAATGTATTTTAGTGTTTGCGATGTGGGGGGCCTCGGTTTAGGGGTTAGTAGGTAGTTTATTATTATTATTATTATTATTATTATTCTTTATTTATAAAGCGCCAACAGATTCCGCAGCGCTGTTCATAGGTAACAAAGATAAAAGGACAGTACAATATGAGACACCAGACAAAATTTAACAAACAAATACAGGAGGAATTGGGAGCCCTGTTCCCGTGGGAACTTACAATCTAAATGTTTATGGGTGTTAGTGTACTTTTTAGCACTTTAGTTAAGAGTTTTATGCTACGGCGTTGTAGTGTAAAACTCTTAACTACTGACGTTAAAATGCGGTACCAGTGTTGAAAGGAGAGGGTCTACCGCTCACTTTTTGGCAGACTCGTAATACCGGCGCTATGCAAGTCCCATTGAAAAAATAGGATACGCAATTTACGTTAGTGGATTTGCGGTATTTCCAAGTCTGGCCAAAAAAGTGAATGGTACGGTACACCTGTACCTTCAACACTCGTAATACCAGCGGGCGTTAATAAGCAGCGTTGGGACTGGCCAACGCTGCTTTTTAAGCCTAACGCACAACTCGTAATCTAGCCGTTAGTTAATTGTATTTCATTAATGTAATTTATTTAATTTTATTGTAATGTTAGGTGTTAGTGTGAGGCAGATTAGGTTTTATTTTACAGGTACATTTGTATTTATTTTAACTAGGTAGCTAGTAAATAGTTATTAACTATTTACTAGCTAGTCTCCCTAGTAAAAATAAATACAAACTTGCCTGTGAAATAAAAATAAAGCCTAAGATAGCTACAATGTAACTATTAGTTATATTGTAGCTAGCTTAGGGTTTATTTTATAGGTAAGTATTTAGTTTTAAATAGGAATGAGTTAGTTATTAATAGTAATTTTTATTTAGATTTATTTTAATTATATTAAAGTTAGGGGTATTAGGGTTAGGGTTAGACTTAGGTTTAGGGGTTAATAACTTTAGTATAGTGGCGGCGATGTCCGGAGCGGCAGATTAGGGGTTAATAATTTTATTTTAGTGTTTGCGATGCGGGAGGGCCTCGGTTTAGGGGTTAATAGTTAGTTTATGGGTGTTGGTGTACTTTTTAACACTTTAGTTGAGTTACAGATTTGTAACGTAAAACCCATAACTACTCACTTTAGATGGTGGTACGAATCTTGATGGTATAGGCTGTACCGCTCACTTTTTGGCCTCTCAGGCAAAACTTGTAATATCAGCGCTATGGAAGTCCCATTGAAAAAGGTGCGGTAGTTACATTGCCAAAAAAGTGTGCGGTACAGCTGTACCTACAAGACTCGTAATAGCAGCGGTAGTGAAAAAGCAGCGTTATGAGGCTTTTTCACTCATAACGCAAAACTCGTAATCTATCCGATAGTTTTTGTTGTTGTTAATATTTGATATTTAATATTTCAATAAGGAGATGTAAGATTAGTAATTCTTCAGGCCTGAATCACAAACCCTGAAGCTTGTTACACATATTTTACATTCCTATGTTCTTCACATAGAAAAAAAGGCATTTTATTATTAAATATAAATTTCTATCTATATCTGATAATGTTAATGTAAAATAGATATCTTTACCTATATATCTCCATAGGAATAGATATACAGGTATAGGTAACTATATACAGATATATATTTATAATAAAAATAACATTTTTCTGCAAGTGAAGAACATTGAAATGTTAAAATATGTACAGTAATTTACAGTAAAACACAAATACATATGTACACCCTATGTAGCTCTTGCTGATTGGTGGCTACATTTAGCCACGAACCAGAAAGCGCTACGCAGGTGCTGAACCAAAAATGGGCCAGCTCCTAAGCTTACATTCCTGCTTTTCAAATAAAGATACCAAGAGAACGAAGAAAAATTGATAATACAAAAGTTGATTAAAATTGATGCTTTATTTTAATCACAAAAGAAAAAAATTGTGTTTCATATCCCTTTATATTAGCTTTTAAATGCAGTATACTTACCTATAGTGCACGGGGGAGCTGCACTAATCCCGACCCTTCTTCACAGAGCCCAGGGCCGCTGTAATAGGAGATGTTCCTTTAGCGCAAGCTCTCGGATCCGCCTTACTAAGCCTCCTAATAGTGTGTCCCTGACCTCTGTGATGAAGGGTCAGGATAAGCGCAACTCCCCCAGTGCACTATGGGTACGTTTAAAACTACAGGTACACCTGCAGCAAAGAAACATTTACATTTGTTTTAATGAAAATGAAAATACTACCGTATATCCATTATTTGTTTTGTTTTAAACTAACACAGAACAGAGCAGCAAATAAATATTTTGAGAAAGGATCTAATTATTATACTCTCACAAATGAGGTGTTGGAAGATAATAAGGAAAGTGATGAAATATCGCCCCCTAAAGGAGGTCAAAAGGAAATTTTATCCTGGTTTTTTAAAATTTGGTAACACAAGATCTATATGAGTACAGTAAAAATTACAAGATAAAAAAGGATAATTACCACCAAAAAAAGAATAAAAAAGGATAATTACCACCAAAAAAGAAAAAAAAAACGAATTAGACTAAAAAAATAACGTAGAAATTGTGATCAGGGAGGTGGTATTGGGATCTATTATATACAAAACTACCTTCAAATCCAACTAATCTCTTTTTACAAAAATATATAGACTTGTGGGACATGGCCAAATATTATAGGGTTTTAAATAAAAGTTTATTCAAATTTCTGTATAATAAAAATACCATTGTGGCCATTTTTTTACCATCTCCCTAAAATACATAAAAATAAAGAAAAAAACCCTGGCAGACCGATAGTCTCAGGGATTAATTCCCTTACATCACAGTTGTCTGAATATGTTGCCCATTTCTTCTAACCTTTAGTACCCTTACTGAAATCATACATCAAGGATCCTCTGGATACGATAACTAAAATGACCACCGTGAAGTGGGATGATGAATGCATGTGGGTAACAATAGACGTGACCGCATTGTACACAAATATCACTCATGATTTAGGAGTTAAGACAATAGATTATTGGTTGCAGAAACATACAACTCTCCCAGATATACAACAAAGGTTTCTTTTGGAGTCGATAAAAATGATTTTGGAAAATAATATTTTCTTTTTGAAGATGAATATTATTTACAGGTAAGCTGGACTGCTATGGGCACAAAATTTGCCCCTAGCTACGCTAACCTGTATATGGATTTTTGGGAGGAAAAGTATATCTGGAATAATAAAACCATTCTACAAAAATATTGTCACAAGGCGCACTTCATAGATGACATCATTCTAATCTGGAAGGGCGATGAGAATAGTGTAAAGGAATTTTTTTATTATCTTAATGCTAATGATGCTAATTTGAAATTCACGGAAATGTTTAGCAGAACAGAAGTAGATTACCTTGACTTGCTTCTGTTTCATGAGAATGGCCAAATTAAAACTAAATTATTTAAGAAAGAAACAGATAGTAATGTCTTTTGTCATGGCTACCAGGCTGACAGGGCAACTCCTCCCTATATTTGGAGTATTGTGTTTTCCACCAGTCCCCTTTGTTTGTGCAGTAATGGAACTTTGCCTTGTAAGAGCTGATAGCTACCTCGCTTTATCCCCTTCCTGCCTTGCCGAGTCCCAGCCGGGGTCTTATGGGACTATCCACCGGCTGGGATCGCTAGAGATTCTCGCTGGACTTTAATGGTCCAACTGCCAATGGAATCCTCCTCCTACCAACTGGACCCGAGCACCCATTGGAGTTTCCCGAGCCGCAGCCCATTGCTTGGAGTCAGGAAGCTCCACTACTCCAGCCGCTTAGACTGAGGAGGAGTTTGGGGTCCTACATGAAGTAGACCTGGTACAAGCGGCAACTGATTACCACTACCACAACTGATTACCCTATCTCTTGGGCTTCCCTCTCCGACTTTTCCCAGGAGACGTTAAGGGACCAGATGTTAGCCCCCTACCGAGCCCGAGCGGGACAGACCTAGGTGGGTTAGGAGGGGACTGCTTTGAGTGGGACAGAGGACTCCTGTACCGGGTTACAGAGGGTGACAGGAGCAGGCAGATGTCCAAGCGACAGTTGGTTGTACCACAAAAATATCGGTACGGCCTACTACGCAGACCTTTTTCTGGCCAGGGATTACGGGGGGCCTTAGACAGTACTGCCGTACTTGTGACATCTGTCAGAGAGTAGGGAAGAAAGGTGACCACTCCAAGGCTTCCCTGCATCCCCTCCCTATCATCGACGAACCGTTCAACAGGATAGCTGCTGACATCGTCAGACCCTTGCCCAATCCCAGTCCCTCCAGAAAAAGATATATACTGATGGTAGTAGATTATGCTACCCGGTACCCAGAGGCAATCCCCCTGGCCAATATCAAGGCAGAGACAGTAGCCGATGCTCTGCTCCGGATCTTCGCAAGAGTGGGTATCCCCTGGGAGATTATCTCAGACCAAGGGACTCAGTTTACTGCTGAGCTCACCCAGCAGCTATGAAGGCTTTACAGGATAAGACCCCTGCCAAGCTTCCCCTACCACCCCCAGACTAACGGGTTGTGCGAGAGGTTTAACGGGACACTGAAGCAGTTGCTTCGGATGTTCTCTGCCTCTCACAAGAACTGGGAGACATACCTGTCGCACCTCCTGTTGGCTTACCGGGAGATGCCACAGGAATCTACCGGATTCTCTCTCTTTGAGTTAGTATATGGCCGGAGGGGGCCCCTAGACCTGCTTAGGGCCCACTGGGAAGGGTCAGTTGGGGAGGAAGGACCCTCCATTGTAGGGCATGTTCTAGAGTTGTCACGGTCACAGGCAATGCCTGCAATGAAACAAAGTATAGGTTGGACCACAGCCACTGAGTTAGAAGTAAAATGAGAAGTTGTAGCAAGTTTGTGCAGTGGGCAGTTACATAGACGTTACCACTAAGTAACTTGTAATAGCCCAACATGCACAGGTAGCAGTTATTATGTGAATAGGGGCTCACAGGTAGGTAATGGCTGTCGCAGCATGTATGGGGAGAATGGTATACAGCAGCCTGACAGTGAGCTTGTAGTCAGGGAATAGACAGTAACACAGTGTTAAGCTGATATTATGCGCAATATAGACAAAGTGAGCATGGCCATAAAAGAAACAGATAATGCATAGTAACCCGTGTGGGCTAAGTACCTGGTAAGGTGAGGCAAGAGAGTTCAGTTAGGCAGAGTGTTGAGGACAGCTTGGATGCAGCGGTAGTACTGTGAAGAGGAGAGCTGACAGGCGCCCTGCTTGGCGTGTGACGTCACAGAGGCGGCAGATCCGTTAGCGCTGTGTGTGAACAGAACTGACAGGCAGTAGAAACTGGCCGGATGGAGGAATGACACGGATCAGCGGGTAAGCGAATCAGGATGCAGCTTAGCTAGTTGAAGAAACAATACCAAGCAAAGGAAGGAAGTGGAATGCTGGTATTTAAGGTGAAACTGGGAAATTTGTTAAAGGGGCAGTAAAACAGGCTAATACATGACAAGAGTTCAGGGACCAACTGAAGGACCTCGCCGCCACGGTGTGGGAGAACCTTCAGATCGCCCAGGGTAGGCAGAAGCGGTGGTACGACTGTAACGCTTGTAACCGCACCCTGGAAGTAGGGCAGAATGTTCTTGCCCTAAAACCTACCAAGACGGATAAGCTGAAGGCTGCTTGGCAGAGACCCTATCGAGTAGTAGAACAGCTTTGTGATACTACCTACCTGGTAGCCACATGTTCAGATGAATGAGTCTGCCGGACCTTTCATGTGAACATGCTGAAGGCATACCAGGAGAGGTCAGAAGAGGTAGCTGCCATATGTGCTCTGGCCATGGAGGACTCGGAGAGTCTCCCCATGCTGGAGATGCCCGGGTGGAGTAGGGCACCGGCAGGCGTAGGGGACATAAGAATAGATGAAAGGATAGTGACTGTGCAGCGGGAGCAAGTCAGACAAGTACTAGAGAGCCATCAGGATATGTTCTCCACAGAAACAATCAGTAACACTAAGGGTGTGTTACTACTAGGGGGCGCACAGGACCTTATATGATTATTATGTAAATAGGCTAAGAGAGAAGAGAACAAGATATTACATATAATAACTATAATAAAATATACTATACGGAATAATGTAAACAAAAAAGAAACAATTCTTATAAATATGGGACTATGAGAAACATAGGATACAACACAAATAATAGCAAATACAGTAATAAGAAATTCCTGAAAGGTTCTTATCTGGAAATGCTGTCTTCTTCTGCAATGTTATATAGATGGTAAATGTCCCAATTGGGGTGGGTATAGTCCCAAATGATGAATGTGATCAAATACCAGGATGATCAATGATCAGGAACACAGATGATGACTGGAGTCAGCTGCTTTGTCAGGGAAATCAGGATCTAAGAGCAAGTTTTCTCTGTGAAAAAAATCACAAAAAGACAAAGGCGCCTCCTAGTGTAATACAGTTGGTGAAAGAGATTTGATAGGTAATCAAAAAGGTACTCACAAGTGGAGCAGCACCCAATTGTGCTAAATCAAACAGACTGGGATCTCACAGTGTCCCAGCTCACTGACACTGCAAGGAAACTGGTTTCTCCAATGTCTTGCCGGACTGACAGAGCTCAGACTCTCACAAAGAGGTTTACATAAAACCAAATTTTATTAATAAAATAAAAATCTCAGTGTCTCATGACACTAGATATTAAAAGAACAAGCAACGCGTTTCTCAGACTGCTGTCTGTTTCATCAGGCCTTTGTCTTTTTGTGATTTTTTTCACAGAGAAAACTTGTTCTCCACAGAGCCTGCGTACACCACAGTAGAGGTGCAATGGATGGAAATCCCGGGACAGGCGCCCTTACAGCAGCCGGCGTGCTGGGTCCCCGAGTCAGTTAGGGAAGGTATGCACCGCAAGATCAGGTAAATGCTTGATACGGAAGTTATCAAGTCATGCAATAGTCCCTGGGCATCCCTAGTAGTGCTTGTGCCCAAGCGGGATGGCACGACACGCTTCTACGTAAACTACCATAGGCTTTATGACCAAACCACAACCGACGCCTACCCTATGCCCCGGGTGGATGAGCTATGAGACCGCATCACCCGGGGTAACTTTCTGACAACGTTAGATCTCTACAAGGGTTACTGGCAGATCCCTCTGGGCTCGGAATCTATCCTGAAGTTGGCATTCTTCATCCCATTCGTCCTGTACCAGTTTAAGATCATGCCGTTTGGGATGAAAAATGCTCTGGCGACGTTTCAGAACATGGTAGATCAACTCCTCGATGGCCTCCAGGAATATGCCTGTGCATACCTAGATGACATTGCGATCTACAGCAATACCTGGGAGGAACACTTGGTTCACCTAGGTACAGTCTTGGACCGCATCAGGGCTGCGGGTCTGGCGCCAGACAAGTACAAGGTAGGGAGGTCGGAGGTCCAGTACCTTGAACACTGAGTGGGATGCGGGAAGCAGAGGCCAGAGCCAGCCAAGATTGAGGTAGTCACTAACTAGCCGACCCCCAAAACCAAGACCCAAGTCCTAGCGTTTTTTGGCACTGCGGGTACTACTGCAAATTTGTTCCCAACTATAGTACCCTGGCCCAACCCCTGACTGACCTGACCAGAAAACACTTACCTCTGCAAGTCCTGTGGTACCCCAAGTGTGAGGCTGCCTTCCAACAACTGAAAACAGCATTAGTTTCTGCCCTTATCCTGGCTACTCCTAACCCATCCAAATGATTTTGTGTCCATACAGATGCCTCCATGTTCGGGTTGGGAGCAGTGCTGAGCCAGGTGGATGAGGAGGGCAGTGAGCACCCCATAGCCTACATCAGCTAAAAACTACTGCCTAGGGAAGTGGGCTACACGGCAGTAGAGAAGGAGTGTTTGGCACTGGTGTGGGCTCTCAAGAAATTGCAACCTTATTTGTACGGGAGATCTATTACAGTGCTCACAGACCACAACCCTCTGGTATGGCTTAATAGGGTTTCCGAGGACAATGGACACCTATAGCGGTGGAGCTTAGCCTTGCAGCCATTTAACTTTACCATTCAGTATCGGCCAGGAAAGAGTAATGTCACTGCAGATGGCCTCTTCTGTCAAACTGAATTGGAACAACACCACCAGACAGCCCCAAGCCAGACCGTCAGGATCTAGCCAGGTCTCCCGGACTATGAGGGGGGAGCACTGATCTGACGGACTGGGTATCTCCGCCAAAAGAGACCTTCTGCTACCCTGGAACCTGTAGCTGTAGAGCGGGGAGTGATTTTAGCAAGTATTCCACCCTAACCAGACAAGACCATTATTAAGGTGAAAAAGGATCTCATTTATTGAAACAAAAACACAGCTTATATACACATCTGCCATCTGTTAAGAGTTAAGAGCCTTATCTGATCAAGAGAGACCTGCCCCCTCCAGACAGGCTGGCACCTCCATAGGAGCCATAGGAACATAGAGATCCCGGCTATAGCTAGGTCGTAGTTTTGGAGTGATCCCGGGTCCCCAGATGTCACAGTCCAAAAAGTGGCATGATCCGTGGCTGGGGACCGAAGCGGCAGCCCAGCAAAGGGTACTCAGGAACGGTAGGAGGTGGGGTGTCAAAAAAAACAGGTTCCCGAGTGAGTTCCTTCTTAGTAATCACCCCCAACCCATGCCCATCAAAGGTATGACAAGTCCCCAGAAGAGCGGAGCTCTGGAGCAAGAGAAACTGCTCAAAAATGGAGAACTTTGAAAGAGAAGCAACCACCCTAAATAAACAAATCATGGAAAAGGGTTATTAGTAAAAAGAACATAGAGGCAGCATACAATAAATCAAAGATTAAGAGCCCAATAATAACAGAAAAAGAACAGAAAAATGATAAAAATAAGAATAACAATAAAGATATTGGATTTAACAAAATTGACCAATTATAACTTTATTTCAACATATAATGAGGGATCAAAGGAGGTAAAACATTGTCACATCTTAAAAAAAGAATTCCTTCCCATAAAACCAAACTTTATTATTAAGAAGAATAAAATCTTAAAATCAATCCTAGCTCCAAGTCAACTAAAACACATAAAATCTAAAGAAACCGGTTGGAAAAAGACAGGTTTCTATAAATGCAAGAGATTAAATTGCATTTCACGTGAACATATGTATAATGGTAAATAACCGTCCTCTAATGAGAAAAAAATGCAAGTTTCCCCTGATGGTTGATATAAGCTGCTGCTGTGACATTGTCTGTCTGGAAACAGAGATAAGATTCCCTTTTTAACAGAGGACAACCTTGAAGGGTTCTAAAAATTAAACTGAGTTCTAGAACATTGATTGGTAACCTCGCCTTCCGAGAATCCCAATCTCCCTGTGCTGTCAGAGACCCCCAAATAGCTCCCCAACCTGAGAGTCTTGCATCTATAGTGATCACAGTCCAGGTAGGATGAGCAAAACAAGGCCCCTGAATAATAAACTGATGACCCTGCCGCCAAGTTTGAGACTTACTTGTACTGGGATCCAAAAATATCCTTTGAGACAGCTGAGAATAATCCCTGTACCATTGACACAGCATACAAAACTGAAGAGGCCTCATGTCAAAGTGAGCAAAATGGAATTGCATCTGAGTGGTGGAACTACAATTTAAAAAATTTGTGGCTGAAACATTTACTTTGACCCCAAACATGGCACTGCTGAACAACATGCCCAAATTGAAATGTAGGTTAAGATTGTTGGTCTTACAGATCGGCATCAACAGTGCGAGGAGGCTAATAGCCCGCCACTGGAAAAAGTCAGTATCTTTGACTAGATCTATGTGGCTGGAGGAAGTAGAGGAGCAGTACTCTTTAGAAAAATATGGTTACATGTGTAGAAACCAAACAGACACGATCTTAAATGCTAAATTTTTGTGGCAGGAATCACTTTCGGGGTAGGCCACTCTGCTCACCATAGTGACACTTTACACTCACTGCCCTCGGCCACAGAAGGGCCTAACATACAGGTAACAGCTCCACTAGAGTTGGAGTTAGATAGCAACTTAGCCTGACACATAGATTAGGGGCTGCAGACCTCAGAGAGTACCAGACTGTTCTAAATCTTTATAGCTACTTCACACTTCTAGGACATGAAATATCTTTGAATCCGGACCTGGGGACCTGAAGGTAAAGAGACAATTTTTGAGGATAACTGTTTAGATTAATTAATTGTTTAACTTTGTCACATTGACGTTGATATTGTTTTGCACCTATAATACGTAATTGAAGACACTCGAATATGAGACCCATTGCCCACATATTTGATAAACATGAATGGAATGTTTATACTTTCTGCACAGTCAATATCAGTATGATGTATTTTTATCTATGTCTTCTTGTATTACGAAAATCATTAATAAAATAATAAATTTAAAAAAAAAAAAAAAAAAAATGGAATTGCATCTGAGGTTGCAATCATGAGACCTCAAACTTCCATACACAGAGCCATTGAAGGAAATGAGAGAGCCTGAAGGTTCAGACAAGCTGACACCAATTTCAACCTTCTCTGCTCTGTTAGAGAAAGACTCATAGATACTGAATCTATTTGGAAACCCAAGAAAGTTACCTTTGTCTGAGGAACCTCAAACCATGGTCTTGAAGAAACAACAGGAGTCGGTTGGTGTGAGATACTGCTAAAGGAAAAGATGGAGCTTGAACCAAGATGTTATCCAGGTATGGAAACAATGCAATACCTTAACACCTGATCACACACAAAAGGACACCAAGAACCTTTGTGAATATTTTTGGAGATGTAGACAGATCAAATGGTAGAGCAACAAATTGAAAATGCCTGTCGAGAAAGGCAAACCTCAGAAACTGGAAATGATCTCTATGAATAGGAACACAAAAGGTAAGCATCCTTTAAATCTATAGTCGACATAAACTGACCTTGCTGAACAAAAGGCAGAATAGTCTGGTTAGTTTACATTCTGAAAGATTAAATCCTTACAAACCTGTTCAGAGCCTTTAGATTTAGAACTGGTCTGAAAGTACCTTCCTTCTTTGGAACAATGAAGAGATTTGAATAAAATCCCTTTCCCTGTTACTGCAAATGAAATGGAACAATCGCTCCCATTTCTTCCATATCTGAGGCAGACTGAATAAAAGCTTGAGCTTTTACAGAGTTCCTAGAAACATTGACCTTATTCTGAATCCCATTTGATATCCCTGAGAAACAATATTCCAAACCCAGGGATCTTAAACAGACTGAAACCAAGCCTCCTGAAAGAGGCTTAATCTGCCGCCTACCAGAACTTCTGGATCGGGGGCCTCACCTTCATGTAGTTTAGGTAGAAGGGATAGATTTCTTACGCTGGTTTGACTTGTCCAAGTTATTATTTTTTATTATTATTATCGGTTATTTGTAGAGCCCCAATAGATTAGGTCTCCAGACTGAACCAGAGGAACCTTGTTTTTGAGCAGAGGAGTCAGCTACTTGTTCCTTATTCTGACGAAAGAAATGAAAACAATTTGAAGCTTTGGATTACCTCTAGACTTTCTGTTTCGAGGAAGAAAAGCCCTGTTACCTCCAGTAACAGTAGAAATAATAGAATAAAAATCAGAACCAAAAAACGTATTTCCCGGAAAGGAAAGAGACAATAATCTAGATTTAGACACTATATCAGCAGACAAGATTTTAAGCCACAAGGTTCCTCTAGCAAGGACTGCCAAAGATGTACTCTTGAAATTAATCTTCATAGTATAAAAAACAGAATCACAAATAAAAGAATTGTCTCTTTGAAGCAAACCCAATAGATTTGCACTAGCAGGGTCATCAAAATAATACCCTGAAATACTAGACAACCAGTAAGTAGAAGCAGCAGCTACATCAGCAATAGTAATAGCTGGCCTGAGAATATAACCTGCATCTAAAAAGGCCCTTCTATGAAAAGATTCTAACTTTCTGCCAAAAGTCTCCTTAAAAGAAGTACTGTCTTCTAAAGGAAAAGTAGTATGCAAAGTCAGAGTGGAAATGGCCCCATCAACCCTGGAAATTGTTTGCCATAAAGCTAAATAAGCAGCAGGTAAATGATATAACTTTTTAAATCTTGCAGAAGGATTAAAATAATTATCTGGCTTAGACCATCCCCTAGAAATCATGTCAGAGACAGCATCAGGCATTGGGAAAACCTCAGGGAGATTAACATCAGTCTTAAAAACTGAATTTAAATGATTACAAGGCTTATCATCAGAAACTTTCTTTAACCCCCTAAAGTAATTAAGACCTCCTTTAAAATTGAACAAATATGTTCAACTTAAAACAAAAAAGAGGAAATATCAGTTTCAACATCAGATGAGGTAGCCTTATCCCCAGAGGAAACTTCACCATATGAAGTCTAATCAGTATCCAGAGTCTCAGGGCGCATAGAACTTGTAGAAGGCAAATCTGAACTGACCTTTTACGCTTGTTTGAAGATGGGAGAGCAGCCAACGCTTCAGAAATGGAGGCCTTGATAAAATGTTTTATGGTAGGAGACACTACATCAACATTACCCTGTGATGAACAAACAGTAGGTGCATTAGTACCTAAAGAAACAGCATTAGATTGGTCTGATTTCATTAACAAATCTAAACATCTCTCTCTTACAAAAAGCACAAATAATGATGGTAGAAAGGTGTTCAGGAGACCCAGTTTCTTTGGTAGATTTAGGGACAGAATCCTGCTGCTTCATTATAGCTGTAATAAGTATCATTTTGGATTACAATTTCTTGTTGAATTTAGACTTAATCTCTAAACCAGTTTCTTAGGACAAGTGAGACTGGAGCACAACATATGGTATTACTCTGAACAGAAATTCAAAGGATTAAACCAGTTTCTTAAGAATCTTAAGAATGGTATCTCCTTGGAAATATGTACTAACAACACCAGATAGGTGAGACTGGAGTACAACAAATGGTATTTCTCTGTACAGAACTTCAAAAGACGTATACAGCTTATGTCCTTATCAAAGGGTCATAAACAGCATTATCCAACATCAAAGAAGGCTAACATCTTATGCCCTGACGTCCTGTCAAATGTAATTTCTTGGACAATAGAGACACCTACAGGTAGCTGGCTACTTTTTCTGGGATTTATCAAGTGGACATAAATTAAGCATTTGATTGGTTAAGACAATCTTCAAGGTGGGGCTATATTGCTTTAAATATGCTGTGTAAAGAACAGACAGGTAGGAAGGACAAAATAAACCAAGGTAACAGAAACACTTAATATTCCTTTGCATGCACACACCCACACACATTTGTCTATAGTGTAGATAGATTAGAAGAATAAAGCCTTGTATGTCAGACGCTTCTCTCACCACTCATGTATAGATCTGTCATTTAATACATTCATCCTTTTTTATAAGACTGGTGTAAGTATCATTCATTAAATAGGGTAATGGTATGTAAGGAAAAGCCTGAGTCACTGACCCAGTATTAGGAAAGGGGCTTTTTCACAATAGCATATGGCAAAGCAATGTAATAAACACTAAACCCCCCTTTAAAAGCTTTTGAGGAATATAAACCACTTTCCCCCTCCTAAGCAGGCTTTTATAAAAAAAGAGTCTCAGATACAATGCGTGCTAAGCCGAACTGCAAAACAAAGAAGGAGAAATTAACATTAAATCCAAGGACAGAAAAACACTCGTCCAAGCAAGCAAAAAAAACTAAAAAGAAGGGTCCGCTAACCCGACGAGCGAAAACCTATGCGCAGTTAAATTATGGAAAGACTAAAGGGATATGCGTTAACCTGACAAACGTAAACTGGCACACAGGTGCACTATAGAAAGACTAAAAAGCCGACGCACACAAAACAGCAAGGCCATATATATTAGCAAATTTATAACTATACAAAGTGCCCGAAACATAGCTAAATGAGTGTCTAAATATATATATTATATATAATAATATAAAAAAATACCAATAGACACTTGTCTACTAGCAATCAAGGAGCAGACAGCCAAGCCAATACTGAAACATATCAGCAGAGGTTATGGAATAGAAGTATATTAAAGATCCATAAAGAGAGGCAAAAGTCAAGTCCCTGCGACCGATTATGGTGCAATGCCGCCCCCTGCAGATTCGCGGCCAATGGGCCGCCAGCAGGGAGGTGTCAATCAACACGATCGTACTTGATCGGGTTGAATTGCGGTGATTCCTGTCCGCCTGCTCAGAGCAGAAGCGGTCTTTAGAAACACGGGTCCTCAAGCTCCATTCGGAGCTTGATAAATGGGCCTCTGTATGTAACATTGCACAAGCATTTCTAGTGAAATGCTTGTGCAATGCCACCCTCTGCTCACTCGCGGCCAATCGGCTGCTAGCAGGGGCCGTCAATCATCCCAATCTTATCAGATAGGGATGATTTCAGTCCGCCACTAAAGAGCTTACGACTGCCGCTTCTTAACTTCCATTTCTGGCAGACTAGAAATGATGGGGTGTCGATGCAGCACCCGCTGCTTGCTAAATTGACCCCATTGTGAGTACAGCACCCAAATTGAAATTTCTACAAGAGTGCCAGTAGGGTCTCTGCTCACCCCTCCTGATATCCAGCACACAAAAAGGAAGACTGCAGCACTTCTGTAAATACAGCAAAATATGCTGTTTACTGAGGTGAAATTCCCAAAAGACAGCAGCAACGTTTCAGGTCACATCAGACCCTTAATCATGCTAAACAACACTGAATGCATGATACACACCTGTGTAGTTACCTGTGATGACTATACACATAACCCATATTATACTGACACCTAATGGTAATAAATGGTATAACCCTTTCAACACTTTTAACAATCTGTGACAGCTATATATATAACCTATGTCATACAGACAACTAGTGGTAAAAGATGGCGCAACTCTTAACAATGCAGCATACATCAGTATTCTGAATTACATTAAAACAATTATTTATATACAAATAAAACTAAGTTACAGAAATAAATATAAATTCTAACCCCTATTTAGGCCTTTGGGAAACAGGGTTCCCAATCTGTTAATCCATTCTACCTCCTTTCTTTTCAAAACTAACTCCCTATCACCCCCTCTCCTCAGAGGGGGTACATGATCAATTACAGCTGGCTCACATTATGATCTTTTACTGCAAAATGTTGTGACACAGGCTGAGTACAATCTCTATTTTAATGGCAGACTTATGCTCAGTCAGACACTCTCTTACAGATTGTGTTGTCTCTCCAACATAACACAGTCCACACGGACATTTCAATAGATAAATAGCAAACTGAGTTTGACATGTATAAAAACCACCAATTAACATTTTCTCACGTCCAAAAGTTTGAACCAAATTTTTGCCCATTATCATTGAATTGCAGAGTGAGCAATTTAAAAATGGATAGCACCCTTTAGTCTCAGTCATAAAATAATTCACTGTATATTTTTTATTTGTCTTTAAATCTGCTCTAACCAGTTGATCTCCCAAGTTTCTCACTCTTTTGAATGAGGCCACAATGTTCTGAATTCCTCTACTAATGGGTGTGACTTCTCCAATAAATACCCATGTCAGTATAATATGGGTTATGTGTATAATCATCACAGGTAACTAGACAGATGCATACAATTAAGGTGCTATAGTTTGGACTAAATGTGTAGCATGCATTCATTGTTGTTTTAGCATGATTAAGGGTCTGATGTAACCCAAAATGTTGCTGCTGTTTTTTGGGGGGGGGATTTTACCTCAACAAAGAGCTGCATTCTTCCTTTTTGTGCCACATAGATAAAGAATTTTTCTCCATTCTTTACACAATGGTGAATTTAGCATAATTTTGGTACATCTTTTATAACAGGAAAATAGGGCCATCTTGCGTTATATGACATTAGTTGGTTATACAAAATATATATATTACTCTCCTGTTTATTATTAATGATTTTAATTATGCAGGTTACAATTAGCTTTATCACAGTTATACACATGGCATAGGTGGTCTTAACATTAACCTATGAGATTTCTCCATAAAAGCGGGTAAGTATACACAATAAATGTGGGGTCCACCAACTTAACTACTGCTATACTAACAAGAGTGATCAAAGATGGAGTTAAACCTTAATCTATCTATCTACAACTCATCTCTTACATCAGTCCTTGACAATTTGGACCCTTCAACCATAGCTCACAAATCAAGTACTAACCCTTAGCCATGGAATACTCCTCTGACACACTACTTCTGCTGATGTTCCCGCATTGCTGAGGGGAATTCGAGAAAGTTTCAGTGTTCAGCTGACTTTCTTCATTACTTCTACTACATTTATCTCTATTCTTTCTCCAAAACCAAAACATCTGTTTTCCACCTTAAACAACCTTCTCCGCCCACCCTCACCTCCTATTATCACATTTCTCTCAGCTCAAGATTTTGCTGGCAACTTCAATAACAAAATAATCCCTGAACACACTTCCAGTCTCCAACCCCCCAACCATTCACAAAAAATCCAAAACCCACAAATTCAGCTCTTTTGCCCTTATTACTGACGATACAGTTTCTGCCCTTGTATCTTCCTGACACCTTACTACGTTTCCCCATTATATCATACTTTTACAACTATTGCCCTCCCTCTATCCTACTCTTACTCAAATCCCCACACATATTTTCAATCTCTCCCTCAGTGCTGGTATATTTCCCTCATCATCCCTTAAAGGGACACTGAACCCAATTTTTTTTCTTTTGTGATTCAGATAGAGCATGCAATTTTAAGCAACTTTCTAATTTACTCTTATAAGCAAATGTTCTTCATTCTCTTGGTATCTTTATTTGAAAAGCAAGAATGTAAGTTTAAATGCCGGCCCATTTTTGGTGAACAACCTGGGTTGTTCTTGGCGATTGGTGGATAAATTCATCCACCAATAAACAAATGCTGTCCAGGGTTCTGGACTTTCTTTTTCAAATAAAGATAGCAAAAAAACGAAGATAATTTGATAATAGGAGTAAATTAGAAAGTTGCTTAAAATTGCATGCTCTATCTGAATCATGAAAGAAAAAATTTGGGTTCAGTATCCCTTTAAACATACACTAGTCACACCTATCCTCAAACAACCTTTTCTTGATCTAACCTCCCATCCAACTACTGCCGCATTTCCTTAAACCACCGTGCCTCTAAACCTGTGAAAAGGCTAGGTTATACGCACTTATAACACTTCCTTACATTAAACTCCCTTCTTGATCCACAAAACAAGTAAATCGGCGCTACTATATCTTTAAAATTAAACACTAGTGTATAGATTTCAATAAAATTCCTAAGATGACCAGGAACCTAATAAAGTTATGAAATGACCAATGACATATATTCAAACATATGTTCTCAAAAAAATGACATAACACACAAACGACCAATAAGTTATATAAAAATATATGCAATTGTTACCCCATATAAAGTCCAAGAGGTAAGGATGTAGCAGCAAAATCCGTAGATTAATAGCAATGTCCGTTAAACAGCTGATGCAGTCTCCTTCAGCGGTATTTCCAGATCACCGCAACACAAACAGGGCTAGTTCAAAAAACATAGAGGAGAGGCGCAAAGCGTGTTAACACTTTAATCACAAAATATAAATACAGTGACACATAAGCACTTACATGTAAAGTTTAAAATGTCCAATATGAACAGCTAGATACGCTGTATTCCACCACGGGCTGTGTTCTACCTCCTCTCTTCAGTGAAGCAAGTTGTTACTGATGTTTAAGCCAACTATCAGTTCGGCGTCTGACGTCACTGACTGAGGGAAACTCGAGCGTCCTCCAGCTGACAGCAGCTACACAGTCCGGGTTAGGAAACTCGCTCCCAGGATTCCTATAGTCTATCACCCTACGCGTTTCGTCTGGAACCCGGCCAGACTTTCTCAAGGGATTTGGCAAGTGAGCAGCTTGCCAAAGAGAGTTTCCCTCAGTCAGTGACGTCAGACGCCGAACTGATAGTCGGCTTAAATATCAGTAACAACTTGCTTCACTGAAGAGAGGAGGTAGAACACAGCCTGTGGTGGAATACAGCGTATCTAGCTGTTCATATTAAACTTTACATGTAAGTGCTTATGTGTCACTGTATTTATATTTTGTGATTAAAGTGTTAACACGCTTTGTGCCTCCCTTCTTGATCCATTGAAAACATAAATTATGCTTACCTGATAATTGAATTTCCATCGAGGGGAGGAGAGTCCACGGCTTCATTCATACTATTGGGAATTAAGAACTTGGCCACCAGGGGTAGGCAAAGACACCACAGCCAAAGGCTTAAAAACCTCCCCCACTTCCCTCATCCCCCAGTCCTTCTGCTGAGGGAACCACGAACAGTAGGAGAAATATCAGGGTAAAAAAGGTGCCAGAAGATGAACAAATTTAGTGCCGTCCAACGGAGATACGGGCGGGAGCTGTGGACTCTCCTCCCCTCGATGGAAATGAAATTATCAGGTAAGCATAATTTATGTTTGCCATCTAAAGGGAAGGAGAGTCCACGGCTTCATTTATTACTATTGGGAACATATACCCAAGCTCTAGAGGACACTGAATGAAACCGGGAGGGTAAAAGGTGGACCCTAGTCTGAGGGCACCACAGCCTGTAAAACCTTTCTCCCAAAAACAGCTTCCGCAGAAGCAAGAACGTCAAATTTGTAAAACTTAGTAAAAGTGTGTAAGGAGGACCAGGTAGCCGCCTTACAAATTTGCTCCATAGAGGCCTCATTCTTGAAGGCCCAAGACGAAGCCACAGCTCTAGTTGAATGAGCCGTGATCCTCTGAGGGTCTGACGGCTAATGAATCTCTCCTGAAGGAGTAACGGTTGGACCCCCAAGGCGCTGCATGTGCTGTCGGAGATAAATGTAGGGAACGCACCTCATGGGACGAAGAACCCTCAGAGGTGGACGGCTCAGTAGTACTAGACATCTGTTTACCTTTAGATGTTGTAACTATATTAAGGCATGTGGAACATAGTTGAGCAGGCTGATCTACCAGAACCTCCTCACAATAAACACAGAAATGAGACTTTATTAAAGGGACATTCTACACCAGAATGTTTATTATTTAAAAAGATAGATAATCCCTTTATTACCCATTCCCCAGTTTTTCATAACCAACACAATTATATTTATATATGTTTTACCTCTGTGATTACCTTGTATCTAAGCCTCTGCAGACCACCCTCTTATCACAGTGCTTTTGACAGACATGCAGTTTAGCCAATCAGTGCAGACTCCTAAATAACTCCACGGGAGTGAGCACAATGTTATCTATATGAAACACATGAACTAGTACTGTCTAACTGTGAAAAACTTTCAAAATGCTCTGAGCTAAGAGGCGGTTTTTAACGGTTTAGAAATTAGTTTGAGTCTACCTAGGTTTAACTTTTCAAAAATACCACCAAGGGAACAAAGCAAATTTAATGATAAAAGTAAATTACAAAGTTGTTTAAAATTGCACGCCCTATCTGAATCATAAAAGTTTAATTTTGACTAGACTGTCCCTTTAAGGAAGGAGAGCCTTCCAACGGGTCAGAGTCCTCCATCGCTTGCGCGCTTGGTTATACTAACTTTATTTATTAAAAAGGCACCTTTACACCACCAATGGCCAGGGCACTCACCACCTCCTAGTACCCGGACTACAGAAACCGCTATGTCTCCTGCACCACTGATCAACAGGAAGGATAGATAGTCACACCCAGTCGCATGGAATGCCTGGCAGGACCGCCCCTGCACTAGGGAAAAACGTGCCAAAAAATGGCTGCGCAAGTTTCCGCAAGTAACCTGAAAGTTCCACATATTGCCAGAGCCTCATCTCGCACATAATGCAGCAATGACACAATAAACAACATCATGTATAAACCCCCCTGTTCAATAACCCCCCTTCCAGGAATATTAACCCTTGATTCTGTAATGATAAAAAAGGTGCCACACTGTGACCCTGTCTTCTATGTTATCATTATGAATAAAAAATGAAACGATCTTACCAGAATCTACGCCGTGGAACAGGAACACGGCCCTTCAAGTGTGACAGGTTAGTAGCCACGCTCCTGACATAGACTTTAGTGAAGAAAGCAGGCAGCGAAACACGTCAACGCTGATTGCTTATGGAGCTGTTAATGAGTCTGGATGGTTTTGCAGAAAGACTCTCCCTGCATCTCCGGACTCTAACTTTCGTCCATGCTCTCACTGAGAGGCTGACAGGGCTACTTAAAACTCCAGTCCCACTGCAAAGAGTACTACCCTCCATAAGAGACTACTCCGAAACTCCAGCACTCCTCTGCCATCCTCCTGTGACGCAAGGCAAAGAATGAATGGGGGATGAGGGGAGTGGGGGAGCTATTTAAGCCTTTGGCTGAGGTGTCTTTGCCTCCTCCTGGTGGCCAGGTTCTTAATTCCCAATAGTAATGAATAAAGCCGTGGCCTCTCCTCCCCTTTAGATGGAAATCTGGATTTCGCCTCAACATTCCACTGAAAAAGAAATTAATATGGTTACAAAAGACCTACGTACAGCAAAATCGAAAAGAACACTTCTTTCTGGTAATCCTTCTTGATCTATCTGCAGCCTTTTATACTGTTGATCACCTTCTCTTGCTCTAATCCTTCAGCATTTGCAATACAGCCCTCTCGTGGTTCTCCTCCTACCTGTCTAACCATATCTTTAGTGTAACCTTCTCTGGTGCGTCCTCTGCAGCTTTACCACTTTCTGTTGGGGTACCACAAGGCTCGGTTCTTGGTCCCTTATCTTCTCAATACAGTATATACATCTTCCTGAGGTTCCTTAATAAAGTCCAAAGGGTTTCAATAAAATGTGTATGCTGTTGACCCCAAATTATACCTCTCTGCTCCAGACCTATCACTTTCATTGCTAACCAGTCACTAACTGTCTTTCTCATATTTCATCATGGATATCCTCACACTACCTTAAAGGGACAGTCAACACCAGAATTTTTGTTGTTTAAAAAGATAGATAATACCTTAATTACCAATTCCCCAGTTTTGCATAACCAACACAGTTATAATTATACACATTTTACCTCTGTAATTACCTTGTATCTAAGCCTCAGCAGACTGCCCCCTTATTTCAATTCTTTTGACAGACTTGCAGTTTAGTCAATCAGAGCTGGCTCCATGGTAAATTCACATGCAGGAGCTCAATGTTATCTATATGAAACACGTGAACTAATGCCCTCTAGTGGTAAAAAACTATCAAAATGCATTTAGATTAGAGGCAGCCTTCAAGGTCTAAGAAATTAGCATATGAACCTCCTAGGTTTAGCTTTCAACTAAGAATACCAAGAGAACAAAGCAAAATTGGTGATAAAAGTACATTGGAAAGTTGTTAAAAATTACATGCCCTATCTGAATCATGAAAGTTTTTTTTGGACTTGACTGTCCGTTTCAGCTAAATCTCTCCAAAACTGAGCACATTGTTTTGCCCCTTCTTCCAAAATCTCTATTCCCTATCTTTGTATAACTTTACAGTGAGAGAAAGGTAGTGTAGGTTTAGGGAAAGTAAGGTCACACAGGCATTATTTGAAGGGTTCCTACACAAAAACCATGTGCTGTGCTGTGTCGGAACATTTCAAATACGCTCCCAACCACCTGCCCGCCCTATTATTTCCTTTGGGAGATATATCACCACTCTTCGGCCCTTTGCGGGTCTGTCCCCTTTTCTAGACGGACTGCGAGGCCACGAGGCCAGAAAGGCAGTTTCTCGTCATTCTGTCAATGCTTTGAATATCGGGGCCTTAGACAGAACAAATGAAAATTAACATTGTATTACTTATCTATCCTACCTCCCACTGAGAATGTAATTTCTTCTGCTCGCTGTGTTTACAGTTTTTCTATAGATAATACTTAAAGGGACTTGAAACCCCAACATTTTCTTTCATGATTCAGACAGAGCAAACAATTTTAAACAACTTTTCAATTTATTTATATTATACAATTTACTTTATTCTCTTGGTATCCTTTGTTGAAGAAGCAGCAATACACTAGGGAGCTATCTTAACATGTTGGTCAGCCAATTACAAGAGGCATATATGTGCAGCAACCAATCAGCAGCTTCTGAGTCTACTTAGGTATCCTTTAATAAAAAAAAGAATATCAAGAGAACAAAACAAATTAGAAGTAAATTGGAAAGTTGTTTAAAATCATATGCTCTATCTGAATCATAAAATAAAAAAATGGGTTTCATGTCCCTTTAAGTATTACAATTTCCAGTATAGGTGGAGACACCACAAGCAAAAACTGATTTCAAATGCCAAAATAATAGTAAAAGAGCTAGTGGTATACTCTCCAGTAGGTAAAATTGATTATTGGGAACAAATTAAAGTGGAAATAAATTTATAGTACACTCTGCCTTTAACTCCAAAGAAAACTAAGGTTACACACAAACTGATTTAACAGAACGAGTATGTAAACAGTTTCACAGTAACGCTTATCCTGCAACTTGGGATTCTGGGTATTGGTATAAATGTATTGGTGCGATGAAACTTTATTGGTTCTGTTTTAGTCTTGAGCCGAGTGGTAATCGTATTATATAACAGACTGCTTTGCAGAACCATTCCAGGAATTGTAAGCAGCTGTTAAATCTTGTAAGGATTTATAAACCTTTACTGACTACTAAGCATCAATTTGAAATTGGTTGTCAAATCAGGTGCACTATTTAAAGATGATAAAAATATATTTTTGCATAAAAACTAAAGTTAAACGGACATTTAACACTGATTTATATATATATATATATATATATATATATATATATATATATATATATATATATATATATATATATATAAAATGATTGATCAGGATAGATGCAGATTAAAATAAGTTCCTTTTCAAATCTCGGTCACAAACGCATTATCAAGAGCCTTTAGGTGTCAAATTCAATAAGGATAAAATGGACTTTAAAAACCTGTTGTAAAGAATCGGTTTAATCATGGAGAACTTTTTGTCTCCATGTTAAAAATAGGGTGTTTATCAGCGAGCTAAAAACAGGTCTGCGGCTCCGGGAAATAGACAAAAATGTGACATTGCATCAAAAACAAAAGTACCTTTTTTAGCCATCTGCATTTGGTTAATATTTATTTCTTATTATAACCTACTGGGGTAGATTTATCTACCCCAGTAGGATGCTGCTGGGGTTTCCGACTTTCTACTCCCGAGGTTTGCAGCGGTGGTGGACTGCAATCACCTGATCCGATACAATCAGGATGACTGACACCCCCTGCTAGTGGCCGATTGGCTGCAAATGTGCAGGGGGCGCAATTACACAAGCATTTCTTGTGAAATGCTTGTGCAATGTTAATTGCCAACAGTGTATGCTGTCGGCATTTAGCGATGCAGGGCAGACATGATTTGCTATAGCGAATCATGTCCACCTGGGGTTTAATAAATTGACCCCACTGTTTGGAAGAAATGTTTATACTTTGTATACAATAAATCAGATTTTTTTTTTTTGCAACAAGGATAAGTCTGTAACTTTTTCTTTCATTTGATACGTAATATTTAATAGACCTAAAAGAGGCTGCTTCTGGGTGGTAACTCACTGAGCTTTTGTTCGTTCCAGATAGAGAGCTTCTCTTTCTGTAAGAAATAATTTATTAACAGTAGCAAAATTTTGTAATTAGTTAATACTCATAATTCAGTAATACATTATTAACCCCTTAACCCAAACGGACGTATATATATCATGCAGTACTTTGCCTATGGTATCGCACAACGTATATATACATCTGAGCAACAAGAAGCTGCAGCAGTAACTTTACAGCCGTGAGCTGGAGTTCCTGAGTTCCAAGCATCTGCCTGCATATGAAACTGGGGCACAATGTGTGTCACCGTCTGTAACGATCATCTGCTGGTGCTGGCAGGAAGTGTGGGAGGAAAAGTGGGAGGTGGGTGGGCGGTCCAGCAGTGGAGGGGGAGGGAGGAAGGAGGGAGTGGGACGGACCCTACACTACAGAAAATAAAAATTAAGGGAGAGGAAGGGATGGGGAGCTACACTACAGAAAAAAAGGGTGGGGCGGTCCGTAGCTACGAATGCCACAGGGGAGGATGTGGGGGGGGACCACTACAATACAGAAAGAAAAAAAATATATATAAACAGTATATATATATATATATATATATATATATATATACTGTATATATATATATATATATATATATAATAAGTATTTACGGTACTGGTAGACAGATTTAAGATGCTGTCAATAGTATAAAAACAGGAGCACTAGAAAAAAATTTAAATAAAGCAACATGCAAAAAATATGCCAGTCAAACTATGAACCTTCACTTTAACTCAAGAGGCCACTGTTATACCTCATATTATTTAGGATCAACTGTAAGAATAGAAGGCATCCTGAAATAAAGGATACCACTTATGGATCTTAATATGTAAACCTCTGAGTTTTACTACAAGAATAAAGTTTAAGCTATATCCGATTTCAATTGTAACAAGGGATAATCCTTTTAATGGAATTTGTAAAGCCAAACCCATTTTATAAATAGTAGACTACTCTTGGGCCCTCATTTTTCGTATACACTTTCAAAAATAGGGACTGGCAAGAAATGCCAAATAGAACTGTTAGAACAATGTACTAGTTCACTAGTGGTAATATGCAAACTTATCATATCTGGGTTATTGGAAACAAAATAAACTCAAAGTGATAGTAAATCCTAGCGTTTTTGAAATGCTAGGTTTTACCAGTGCTACAAATAAAGGGGACTTTCAGTCATGACGTATAAAATGTTTCAAGAAGTCCCACTGCCTATCCCTACATCTTATATACTTTCACTACAACCTTTGTTGAATCACTTTATCTGGGCTCATACTAAACCTAGAATTAAAAAAATCGTATTATATAGATCCAAAGAAAATGGTGGGATTGGATCCCTGAACAATATTTTATCATTACTCTACCCACTTATCTCGTATTTTGCATTGGAACTTTCACTTGAAAGGATGGATAGGTCTGGAAGAGGACTTATTACAAAAACAGTAACCTTGGTGACCAATGCTGGTTACATCAGAAAGAAAGAACGGACAACGTATCTTCAAGTGCTCTTTATCTCTAAAACTTTGTGTGTGTAGGATACATTATTTTGTAAATATCATACTCTATCTTAAATCCCCTCCCCTCTTACGCCTTTACTGGGAAGTAGAAACTCTATGTTCCCTCATTTAATGGCAGGAATTAAATTAGATGACTACATAACTCATATTCCCATACATAAAGTATTTAGCAGAGATACCTTAAAAACGGGAGGCAATTAAAATACCTAAACTCAAAATCCCTAACACCATAAGACCGAATCTTGAAATCCATAAAGATCATAATCCTGAATGTCTAAAATCCAGAAAATCAAAATGCAGAAAGAACAAAATCCTGAAATTATAAAATCCCTAAAATCAAAATCCCTAAATTTAAAAAAAAAACCCTTGTAAACCTCATTCCCCAAGGTTCACTTGGGGTGGATGCCAGAGGATTGGCGGGTTGCCCCCTTGAACTCCCCAGGCAGAGGCTGCTTAGCCAGTTTAATCGGTGATCGCTTTTGGTTTGTGGTTTTCTAAGTGTTGGTAATCTTGCAGGATTTTATTGTTTTGGGATTCTGGTTTTCGGTATTTTACAAGTTAGGGATTTTATTTTTTTGACATCTTAATATTCGTGATTATGTTGTGTCGGCATTTTTAAGTTTAGGTATTTAGAACTTCGGGATTGCGGCGTTCTGTCTTGTGTGCTTTGGTCTTTTGATATAGACCCCTTTAAAACATATATTGAAACTTTTCCTTGTCTTTTCAAATCTTGGCTCTCCCACTTTCAGCTATGCCACTATATCTCTACCACCCCGGGTAAAAGGAATCTATACAGACCACTAACACCTTTTGAAACATTATGTGTCAGACGTGCATTATTATAAGGAACGATCTCATTTTCATATAAACTTTTGCTAGACATCAAATCTCTATCTCTCCCAGTTTACCCCTCTTAATGCAGTAATGAGCTTCCTCTACACATTACAAAAGAACAATGGCAAAAAATCTTTCTATCCACCAAAAAATCCTCTATTTTGGTTTCTACACTGGAAACCAATTTTACATTGCTGATGAGGCGGTGTTTGACAACAACTCGCCTTTAATCAATCTACCCCACAGTCTCAAGCTTGTGTTGGAAAAATGTGAGGAGGAGGGTAACACTTTGTCATATTTGGTGGAATTGCGGGGTGCTCCAGCCTTATTGGTCTCAGATCATTCATCATATGGAATCAGGATTGGGCTGTCCTCAAATAAAATGCAAATACAAACTCTCCTTATTTAAAATAATGTTAAACAGCGCTAAACGCTTAAAGGGACACTCAAGTCAAAATGAAACTTTAGTGATTCAGATAGAGCAGCAATTTTAAACAACTTTCCAATTTACTTCCATTAACAAAATGTGCGCAGTCTTTTTATATTTACACTTTTTGCCTCACCAGCTCCTACTGAGCATGTGCAAGAATTCACAGAATAAGCGTGTATGCATTTGTGATTGGCTGATGGCTGTCACATGATACAGGAGGAGTGGAAATAGACATAACAGAAAAAAACCTACTACTTATTTGAAGTTCAGACATTGGGGTAGATTTATTAAACCCCGGGCACACCTGATTCGCTATAGCAAATCATAACCACCCTCTATCGATAAATGCAGTCAGCATACGCTGTGGGCATTTAACATTGCACAAGCATTTCTTGTGAAATGCTTGTGCAATGCCACCCCCTACACATTCGCCGCCAATCAGCTGCTAACAGGGTGTGTCAATCATCCCGATCGTATTTGACGACCGCTGCTTCTTAACTTGTTTCCGGCAAGCCAGAAACTACGGGGGTAGATTGCTCTACCCCTAAGTGCTATTGCATTGTCTTGTTATTATGCATTTTTTTACTATGCAAATCTACGTTATGTACTGGTCCTTAAATGCCTCGATATTGGAAGAGAACAAACTGTCCGTCAATCCTCAAATGGAAATAACTGGTAACTTAAACCCTCAAATTGGAAAAAACATATTATGATAAAATGGGTAAATGAGACTTTTTCCTTAATGTAGAATTTTATCGAAGTGAAAATACAGACGTTCCTGATTCAACTGGTAGCGATTTTGCCTGATATGTTCCTTGCACAATTACTTTTGTTTTGCATAACTGTCATTTCCCTTTTGACTACTTATATAATTGTAATGCCATATTAGTATACTATAGGAAAAGGATGACCTCAATGTAAATGTGATTTTGCACACAGTACGGTATAGAATGTTTTCAATCTTCATTGGTCTCATGTCTCTTTAAAATCTATGTATCAATGTATTGGTTGAGAGATAATATTTTCTGTTTTTGTAGAATATCTATTATTCTTTTTATTTTATTTTTTCCTTTTCTTTGTTATTATTGCAAAAAATAGAATAAAAATGATTTAACTTAAAAAATAATGACAGCAGTGAGTTTTGACTAATTCATAATTATCTCAGAAGGATGTAGCAGGCAAAATGAAACTATATAAGCAAATATAATGGTGCATATGACCACAGCCAAAAGATACTTAAAGGGATAGGAAAGTGAAAATTAAACTTGCAGGATTCAGACAGAGCAGGTAAGTTTGAGACACTTTTAAATTCACTTCTATTTTCAAATGTGCTTTGTTCTCTTGGTATCCCTTGTTGAAAAAGAGTATGCACACATCATGCACTAGTGGGAGCTAGCTGCTGATTGGTGCCTGCACACATTTGTCTCTTGTGATTGGCTAACTAGACGTATTCAGCTAGCTCCCAGTAGTGCAATGCTGCTCCTTCAGTAAAGGATAACAAGAGAATTAATTAAATTTGATAACAGAAGTAAATTGGAAAGTTGTTTAAAATTGTATGTTCTATCCAAATCATGAAATAAAAATTGGGGGTTTCCTGTCCCTTTAACCCCTTGAGTGCTAACGACGGCTGTGAGCCATCGCAGAGTTTCCCACTATGGTGCTAACGATGGCTCAGAGCCGTCGCTAGCACTTTCCCACCTTGAGGGAGATCAAGGGGCTCCACCCGCTCCTACCCTGGCGATCGTGCCTGTAGAGTGACAGGCATCGCCGGGGCTTCCCATTTTGCGTGGTGACGTCACGCGCAATAACGTGATGACGTCACCGTGCAACTTTATTTATACTTAACAATGTTAAGTATAGGAGCAGGGGGCATGCTGCTTAAAAGCCTGTATCTCAGGCATCTAAGCAGCTACAGACCCCCAAGACCCACAGTTGGAAAGGTAATCGCCCAACCTTTCCAACAGTGTACGTCTTGGGGGTCTGAAATAAAAAAGAAAAATTGTTAAAATAAATAAAAAAAAACATTAAAAAATCTTAGCACCCAGGTGGGAAAGTGCTTAGCACTCAAAGGGTTAAGCTTACACACAGTGGTCCAATTCTATCTGAACTAAGCAATTGCTATGAAGTGCGAGCCCTGTATGCTCACACCTTGTATTCTTCTCTATAGTATGCATGAAATGGCGGGGGGGCAGGGGGGGGAATTGCTAATTAGGAGTTGTTATACTGATGATAATTATCAAAGGGACACTGAACCCAATTTTTTTTCTTTCATGAATCAGACAGAGCAGCAATTTTAAGCAACTTTCTAATTTACTCCTATAATCAATTGTTCTTTGTTCTCTTGGTATCTTTATTTGAAAAAGCAGAAATGTAATGTAGGAGCTGACCCATTTTTTGTTCAGCCCCCTAGATAGCGCTTGCTTATTGGTGGCTACATTTAGCCACCAATCAGCAAGCACTACCCAGGTGCTGAACCAAAGATGGGCCGGCTCGTACACTTACATTCCTGCTTTTTCAAATAAAGATACCAAGAGAAGGAAGACAAATTGATATCAGCAGGCCCATTTATCAAGCTCCGTACGGAGCTTGAAGGGCCGTGTTTCTGGCGAGTCTTCAGACTCGCCAGAAACACAAGTTATGAAGCAGCGGTCTAAAGACCGCTGCTCCATAACCCTGTCCGCCTGCTCTGAACAGGCGGACAGGAATCGCTGGACATCAACCCGATCGAATACGATCGGGTTGATTGACAGCTCCCTGCTGGCGGCCGATTGGCCGTGAGTCAGCAGGGGGCGGCGTTGCACCAGCAGCTCTTGTGAGCTGCTGGTGCAATGTTAAATGCGGAGAGCGTATTGCTCTCCGCATTTAGCGAGGTCTTGCGGACCTGATCCGCAGTGTCGGATCAGGTCCGCAAGCCCTTTGATAAATGGGCCTGCTGGAGTAAATTAGACAGTTGCTTAAAATTTCTGCTCTGTCTGATTCATGAAAGAAAAGTTATCGGTTCAATATATGATCAACCCATAGTTAATCAACCCACTATTAAAGGGCCGCAAAAGTCAAAATTTAAGTTTCATGAGTCAGAAAGAGCCTGCAGTTTTAAATACATTTCCAAATTGCTGTCATTATCAAAACGTGCACATTCTCCTTTACAGTATATGCGTAGCTGCTTTTTTTTAGGGAAAATTGGACTAACTTTGAAATTTGCCAGAAAATATTCTACTGCTCATTTCAAATTCAAACTAAGTGCTATTGCATTGTCTTTTTATTGTGTGTTGTCTATTATTACATTTTACTGTATTTAGTGCTTCTTTAAGGGGACACTAAACCCAAATATTTCTTTTAATGATTCAGATAGAGCAGCAATTTTAAGCAACTTTCAAATTTACTCCTATTATCAATTTTTCTTTGTTCTCTTGCTATCTTTATTTAAAAAGCAGGAATGTAAAGTTAGAGCCGGCCCATTTTTTGTTTAGAACCTGGGTTACCCTTGCTTATTGGTTTGCTAAATGTAGCCACCAATAAGCAAGCGCTATCCAGGGTGCTGAACCTAAAATTGGTTGTCTCCTAAGCTTTACATTCCTGCTTTGTTTAAAATAAAGAGAACAAAGAAAATTTGATAATAGGAGTAAATTAGAAAATTGCTTAAAATGTTTGCTTTATCTGAATCATGAAAGAAAACATTTGGGTTTAGTGTCCCTTTAATCACTAAGGTTTTCTTCAGAATGCTGAAAATTCCATAGCTTTAGCCTTTTAAAGAAAATCTGGATACAGAAGAGGGAAGGCCAAGCACATTTTCTACACAAAAGAGGTATTTAAAGGGACTTATTTTTTTTCTTTCATGATTCAGATAGAGCATGTGATTTCAAACAACTTTCCAATTTACTGCTATTATCTAATTTTGTTTTGTTCTCTTGATATCCTTTATTAAAAGGGATAGCTAGACGGATGCTGAAAAAGCGTTCGATAGATTAGATTGGACATTTCTACATTCCACCCTAACAAAATTTGGACTCCCAGCTACATTTATTTCACAGGTATTTTCTTTATACTCCAACCCTACAGCACAAGTGCGAATTAATGGCACGTTGTCGGACGCCTTTGAAATCCGCAATGGTACGAGACAGGGGTGTCCCCTATCCCCCCTTCTGTTTGTCTTATCACTAGAACCCTTGGCCACCAAAATAAGAAACTATACTGACATAACTGGAATTAAAATACAAGACCAAACATACAAGCTCGCAATGTTTGCGGACGATGTACTGCTCATGCTGGCATCTCCCCTAGACAATCTAAAATCATCTCCCCTAGACTCTCTGAGCAGAGTAGTGGATTGGCGCAGGCAGAGTAAAAACACACAAAAGAAAGTAATCCACTTGGAGTCCCAAGTGCTAAATATCCCGCATCTGGGAGGAATATGTTGGTCACCCCCACTACCCATACTAAACAACAGCAAATTGTACTCCATCTTTAATGAAACTTGGACTGACTGGATAGTTCTTAAAAATAAATTCCCTAAATTATCACCTCCTTACTCACTATTAACGACATTACATATGAATAAAGAATTTGTAGTAGGTAACACCTGGAGTGCTAATATCTTACGAGACCCATGTGACTTCTCTGACCTAATCCCTGTACACGATTTATTGGTTAACAGTAAACTCCACACAAGGGAAGAGTTGCAGGAACTGGGGTTTGACTACTTTAACTCATGGCTTAACTACCAGCAGATGCGACATTATTTATTAACCCATAGAAAGAAAAAGGACTTCCTTAGACCACTTACGCCCTTTGAAAGGTTATGCACAAATCTAAACTTGGAAAAAAAAGGGATAATATCTTCTACATACAAAATCTTGGCAGAGCTATACCTCCCAACCACGGCAAAATAGCACACTCAGCTTCACATATGGAAACAAACATAAAGGTCCTAACCAGGTGGTATTTAACACCCCACAAATTAACACACGTTTAGGAATGCAAGCAACAAATGCTGGAGGGGGTGTAATCAAGAAGGTACAATGCTGCACATTTGGTGGGATTGCCGCATATTGAATCAATTTTGGAGCGACATACATACCGCAATCAAGGAGGTTATAGGTTGTCCTATAAGCTTTTCAATCAAACTTTTTCTCTTTAATGACGTTTCTGAAATTAAATGTAAAATCAGACGTAGTCTAACCCAAATTATGATCAATGCGGCCAAAAAATAAATCCCCAAACTATGGAGAAGTTCACAGGTGCCCTTCTTTGATAGCTGGAAACATCAGGTAGACACCACGCTACTAATGGAGAAGTACTATGACTTTAATTTAGGGACACTCAATTTATTTCATGATATCATGTTCTTGTGTGAGCAATACAAATACAAACAGGCACGCTAAACCTAACATAGTTCAGGTATTAAATAATGCTAATATGAAAACTTAAATTGTGATGTCTTTAGGATGTAGTGGAACTGTCAAGTTGAAAATTATATCCTTGGGCTTTGAAACTTTTTCTTTTTCTGTTCATATTTTTGTTTTACCCCCTTATTCCCTCCCTCCCTCCCCTATCCTCCCTCCCTCCCCTTTGCCTTACCCAAGTACCCCCCCCCCCCAATCCCTATACATCTCCCTTCCCATTCCTTACCCCCCCCCCACCTACCTATATTTCCATTATGCTGTTACACAATGCTAATATTACAGTTGAGATTGAAATAGTTATGTACTGCTGTCTTAACAGAAATGTAATCCGTTAACAACCTAGTAACCAACCGCTTTATGTAAATGGAATTGGTCCAATGTTCGGACGAGGTACATATGATTTTTAGATCAAAAAGAGAGACTTATAAGAAGATGACCACCTCGCCTAGCCTTCAAAGCAACTAGGGGAATGTTTATTGTACAAGTTCAAAGACAGATTGTACTGTTTGAAAATTGTGTGTGTAAGCTGATTTGTATTCAATAAAGAATATATATATATATATATATATATATATATAAAAAAAAAACAGGGATAGCTAGGTAGACTCAGGAGCTGCTGATTGGTGGCTGCACATATATGAATCATGTTATTGGCTCACCCGATCCGTTTAGCTAGCTCCCAGTAGTGCATTGCTGCTTCTTCAACAAAGGATACCATGAGACTGAAGCAAATTTGATAATAGTAAAGTAAATTGGAAAAGTTGTTTAAAAATCACATTCTCTATCCGAATCATGAAAGAATAAAATTGGGTTTTATGTCCCTTTAACCCCTAACGACCAGCGAAGCACCCTGTATGTCGGTGGTCTTTCTATGGGGCTTGTTTTTTGAAAAGTGCGGTCTTGCTGCCAGTGGCGAGATCGCGCTATTTCAGAAAGCCTGCAGGATGGAGGTAGGGTGTAATAGCGTGGTCTTTCTGCTGGTACTTCGTGGTCATTAAAAGGACATTCTACACAAGAATTGATATTGTTTAAAAAGATAGATAATCCCTTTATTACCCATGCCCCAGTTTTTCATAGCCAACACTGTTGTATTAATACACTTTTTACCTCTGTGATTACCTTGTATCTAAGTCGCTGCAGACTGCCTCCTTATTTCAGTTATTTTGCATTTCAGCCAATCAATGCTGACTCTTAAATAACTCCATGAGAGTGAGCACAATGTTATCTATAGGGCACACACAAACTAACGCCCTCTAGTTGTGAAAAAATGTCAAAAAACATTCAGATAAGAGGCGACATTCAAGGACTAAGAAATTAGCATATGAGTTTACCTAGGTTTAGATTTCAACTAAGATTACCAAGAGAACAAAGCAAAATTAACGATAAAAGAAAATTGGAAAGTTGTTTAAAATTACATGCCCTATCTGAGTAATGAAAGTTTATTTTTGTCTAGGCTGTCCCTTTAAGGGGGTAATGTCCCTTTAATTGGCTTTATAAACAGGGCAAAACACTTATCTGTGCACTATCCCCAAGTCACATGTAAAAGGGTTTTTGTAGCATCACACCTGATAGTGTCAAGGCAAATCAGATTACAATAAAACTTATTAGTTCAGGGATGTGCTGCTTTATTAGACTATAACATAATGAATGGCTGAACACCCAAAAGGTGCCAGTGTCACTATAGCATACTGACAAGATACCATGGCAGGGGTTAAACTCTCTTCCAGCACAGGCAGGGAACATGTGCCAACCTCTGTCTTTTGGCATATCCCAGCTGGAACGCTGCCCAGGTTATTAATATGGAGTTGGAAGGAGAGGCACCATGGGGGCCCCTGATAGGATGGCAGTAAACTGCTTGTGGAAGGCACTGGCCATACTGTGGGCCATCGAGAGTGGGGTGTGTGGAAGACAGGGGTGTGGGAATCCTCTGTTGGGCACACAAGGTTTCACCCCACCGAAGCCAAGTGAGTGTGCACTGCGTTGTGCCACACTGACTTACTACAGGATTCTGGGACATAAGAGACGAGGCAGCGTGCTCTTCACTGAAGCTACGACAAGTAGGAGGGGTATATGTGTCACTGTGTGTGTGTATTTGCACTAGGAAGCGTATGTGTATCTGTGTGCCCGGGAGCATCTGTGTGCCCGGGAGAATCTGTGTGCCCGGGAGCATCTGTGTGCATGCTATTTTATACATCTGGCATAAAACAAATAAAATTAAGTCAGTGATCTTTTAGGTTGTGTTCAATAGCAAAATGTAGTTGTATCAGCTATTCATTCATTAAAGGGACATTTCATGCATTTCCCTTTAATTGTGTGTGTCACCATTTCTGGTTCCTAGGTTACACTGCAGATATCTAAAGGGGAGGGGCTACACATGTGCAAACACATCAGTACTGGATTGCAGTGAAAACTAGATTTCAATATGGCGGCACCTATGAATAGAGGGGGAAAACCTTAATACTATTATTATTTAGTGTTTAATGTCCCTTTACATTTGTATGAGTCCTAACAAGCTGATTTATGTTGCTGTCTTTTATTTACATAGCTTTTGTATAGAGAATTCTGCAGAACTCATATTTTCAGTGTAGTGGTTTTAATGGGCAAAAGCTAATATTTCAAATTACAAAGAAAAAGTAAAGGATATTTTTGTAAACAATTTAATTCAGGTAAAATGGATCTTTGAGAAAACATTAAAGGGGCTTAAATGTACAGTACACCATCCCTTTATTGTATTTAGAGAACTTTCACACTTGATACACTTTAATATCCCTTTAAATTGCAAGAAAACCTTGCCCTAGCCAGGCTATCTTGTGTGGGTGTCACTATCTTGTCTAATGATGTATAAATAACATTTGTGACTTTCCTTGTTGATAGGTTCAGAGCAATATTACTGCTGGTTCCTGTCTCAACGATGCCGTAATGAGGAATCCTTAGAGACCGCCTATGTCTTGGTAGATGCCAACCCACCCCCTTGCCAAATCCTGATTGATCCTAAGGGCTCTGGACAGCTTTGGCTAAGCCCAAATATGGAAGTACACGAACTATTAAGCCCGCTCTGTGGTCTGAGATTTGAGGTCACCTTACACTTCAAGAGATCCCAGAATGCAGCAGAGTTTTGTGTGCAATATATTTGTCCTCAGTCTTCTATAGATTCTGGGACAAAACCAAATTGTCCCCCTTTTCTAGTCACTCTCTGGGACGGAAAAACAACAAAAGTTTCATGAGTGATTGAGGATAACAGGACAGGTGGGAGTCTCCACGTGTATGACAGCAGCTTTGGACACTATGGCAGCTATGGGGAAAACGGGTATATTTCTATTTATTACAGTATGAGAGCAATGGCGATTATACTGCAGGGATCGTTACAAAGATATAGCTATGTGGGTTACGCACAAGATTATAGTGACAGATAAACAGCAGCTCCAAGTTTGTCCTTTTATGTACAAAATATTTGTTCTTATGTTTTATTAGAGGTATATTAAACACAAAGGGCTAGAATACAAGTGGAGCGCTAATTTATTGCGCACCCGCAAATGGGCAAATTCACCCTTTATGGGTGCGCAATAAATTACCAGACATTACGAGCTTGTGCTAGCAATTAGCGCTCAGAAAATTAACCAGAGATCAGATCTCAGGTTCATTTTCTAAATGTCCCCCAAAATAAAGTGGTGTTTTGTTTTTTTTAATCAAAAAATAAAATAAAATAAGCATCTTTATTTTATTTATTTTTTTAAAAAGGGCAATAAGCAGTTATAAGGGGTTAAAAGTTGTGGGGTGTTAAAAAACAAACGGCACTGAAAAGTGCCTTTATATTGTTGTCTATGGGAACTGTGTTCCCAGTATAAATATATGCCGTGTCTGACTGCCTGAGAACGAGGCTCCCATTGGAGCCTAAGGAACCGCTCTCTCGTTAGCACAATACTTCCGTGCAATGCGAACGCGAGGTCGCGTTCGCAATGCACCTTACTTGTAATATCAGCGTACATTTGTGTGCGCTGGTATTAATAACTTGAGAGCAAATATCGCTTTCGCGGACGCGATATTTTGCGCTCAACTAATAATCTGGCCCTAAATACTTTTCATGCACCTCCAACTAATTATGGATGCAGCCATTTTGAAACCTAAATTACACTGCAGGTTTCTGAAGGAGAGGTACTGCACGTGTGCAAACAGGTCAGCAGTAGAATGTTGCGAAAGCTAGATTTCAACATGGCGGCTCCCTTGACCTCAATACTATACTTATAAAATGTATTTAATGTTAATTTCATGTGTAATTCACACATTCCTTTTTACAGCTCTAACAAAACTCTGGCAAGTTCTTGTTAGGGACTTTAATATAAATAATTTTGGATTCGAGGTTAGATACAACAGGTTTAGTTAATACGTTTATGTGACAATATTTGTTTCTAATATAATGGTAGAGATATTAAACTGACATAAAACACTAAGGCGCCAGACTTTGATACTAAGCACCACACCCTAGTCAAATAATTTAGTTTTAGGCCAATTTGTCCTGATCTATGATGGTGAAAAGACTCTAAATATCTATCAGTAGTGGTGCCATCATTTATTTCTCTATAAAACACTAAGGCGCCAGATTACAAGTGGAGCGCTAACAATTACGCATGACAACAAGGGGTATATTGCGGGTGTTTGCGCGCATTGGGTTTTCCGCTTGTGTTGAAAGTAAACTAGTGTACATACAGTTGTATGCAACAGTTTAGGCACCCCTGACAATTTCCATGATTTTCATTTATAAATAATTGGGTGCTTGGATCAGCAATTTCATTTTGATCTATCAAATAACTGAAGGACACAGTAATATTTCAGTAGTGAAATGAGGTTTATTGGATTAACAGAAAATGTGCAATATGCATCAAAACGAAATTAGACAGGTGCATAAATTTGGGCACCCTTGTCATTTTGTTGATTTGAATACCAGTAACTACCTAGCACTGATTAATTGGAACACACAATTGGTTTGGTGAGCCCATTAAGCCTTGAACTTCATAGACGGGTACATGCAATCATGAGAAAAGGTATTTAAGGTGGCCAAGTTGATGTTCTCTTTGACTCTCCTCTGAAGAGTGGCAACATGGGGGCCTAAAAAAAAACTCTCAAATGATCTGAAAACAAATATTGTTCAACATTATGGTTTAGGGGAAGGCTACAAAAAGCTATTGCAGAGATTTAAGCTGCCAGTGTCCACTGTGAGGAACATAGTGAGGAAATTGAAGACCACAGGCACAGTTCTTGTTAAGGCAAGAAGTGGCAAGCCAAGTAAAATATCGGAGAGGCAAAGGCAAAGGATGGTGAAAACGGTCAAAAACAGCCCACAGCCCACCTCCAAAGACCTACAACATCATCTTGCTGCAGATGGTGTCACTGTGCATCTTTCAACAATTCAGCGCACTTTGCACAAGGAGAAGCTGTATGGGAGAGTGATGCCACGCCACAAACAGAGTCGCTTCAGGTATGCAAACGCACAATTGGCAAGCCAGCTTCATTTTGGAAGAAGGTACTGTGGACTGATGAAACAAAGATTGAGTTATTTGGTCATAACAAGGGGCGTTATGCATGGCTTGCTACCAACAGTAAAATTGGTGGATATTCCATCATGCAATGGGGCTGTGTGGCCAGTGCCGGTACTGGGAATCTTGTTATAGTTGAGGGTCGCATGGATTCCACTCAATATCAGCAGACACTTGAGAATAATGTTGAGGAATCAGTCACAAAGTTGAAGTTATGCCGGGGCTGGATATTTCAACAAGACAACTACCCAAAACACTGCTCAAAATCTACTCTGGAATTTATGCAGAGAACAAGTACAATGTTCTGGAATGGCCATCCCAGTCCCCAGACCTAAATATCATTGAAAATCTGTGGGGTGATTTGAAGCGGGCTGTCCATGCTCATCAACCATCAAACCTAACTGAACTGGAGATGTTTTGCAAGGAGGAATGGTCCAAAATACCTTCATCCAGAATCCAGACACTTATTTCTGCTTAGGAGGCTCTACTAATTATTGATGCAATATTTCTGTTGGGGCCCAAATTTATGCACCTGCCTAATTTCGTTTTGATGCATATTGCACATTTTCTGTTAATCCAATAAACCTAATTTCACTACTGAAATATTACTGTGTTCTTCAGTTATTTGATAGATCAAAATGAAATTGCTGATCCAAACACCCAATTATTTAAAAATGAAAATCATGGAAATTGTCAGGGGTGCCTAAACTTTTGCATACAACTGTATATATATATATGCATTTACATGTGTATATATGTATTTACAGACATATATACACATATAAACACATAAATACATATGTATATATATAGATAGACATATATAAATGTGCATTGGAGCCCTTTGCAGTCAAGTAGATGAAAACATGAAAAAACATATTTATGCAATATTCATATTTAATAAAGGTTTTTACTATGTATTTGCTGTAAATATTTCACATTCCAATGTTCTGCACATTGCAGAATAAGTTCTATGTATTTATAAATAAATGTTCCTATATATATATATATCTGGATATATCTATACCTATATTTTCATGTCGGGTTAGCGCACTTGAGAATATGCGATCAGGTTTGCTCGCGAGTTGAGTGTTCCCCCCCCCCCACACTTTTCTTGCTACATTGACTTCTATGGGGGAAAATGTTATCGCGCACCAAATATTGCTAGTCCGGCTTTTTACGCGCGTCGGGTTAGCGTGTGAGCGATAACTTTTACTTTCAACTTAACTAAATAGCTCCACTTGTAATGTGGCCCTAAATAAATGCTGTATATAATGATGTATTCAAAACAGAGGTCAGCATGAGTGTAACAGGTCAATGAATTTTCTAAAGTTATATTAGTTGTTTAAAGGAATAGGAAAGTCAAAATTGAAGGGACATGAAACCCAAAATGTTTTTTTTTCTTCATGATTCAGGTAGAGCATTTTGGACACCTTCCCAATTTACTTCTATTATCTAATTTCCTTAATTCTTTATGTATCCTTTGTTAAAAATCATACCTAGGTAGGCTAAGGAGAAGCAATGCATTATGGGTGCTGGTTGCTGATTGGTGGCTGCACATTTATGCCTCTTGTCATTGGCTCACCTGATGTGATTAGCTAGCTCCCAGTAGTGCAGGGCAGCTCCTTCAATAAAGGATAACACAAGAATGAAGCAACTTTGATAATAGAAGTAAATTTGATAGTTGTTTAATATTTAATTAATATTTTGTTCAGATAGAACATACAATTAAAAAAACAACAACTTTCCACTGTACTTTTATGAGCAAATTTGCTTCATTCTCTTCATATCCTTTGTTGAGAGGATCATATATAGGTAAGTTCAGGAGTGTGCATGTGTATTGAGAATTATATGTATAACATTGTTGCATAATCTGCAGCCAGATGTTGGTTTTCAACAAAGAATACTAAAAAAAACTAAGTAAGAAATTAATCACATTCTCGCGCTTAAAGCAGATTTCTTTATGAATATATGTAAAAAAAGAATAAAAAATGAAGTAAAGTTTTAAACTATATGTTAGTTAGTGAAGTCTGTGTGTAGAAAAATGAACTAGAAATGAAAGCTGTGAAATGTAAATATATGTGAAAGTAAAACTCTATTATTATATCTCCTCTTCTGAGAACAGTTAGTTACAGTTATACCTGAGTTACTATAGTAACAATCCCACAGTGTTTAATGTGCTACTAATGCTATAATTAGTGTTATACTTTTTCCCACCCTGTGCATTGTATTTGAAGTTATATTTTTGCCCCTCCCCCGCGGGTGCTTTCATAGAAGCCACGCCCCCAGCCCCAATCCAGGACTTTTGTTAATGCAATCGGGTAGTACAGTCACTAGGTACCGTATAGCCTACCCCATTTACTGTAATGGGAGCGTGTCACTGAAATGGTTCTACAGCACAATGTTTGCAATTTTCTTTTCAGCTTATAGCTGGGAGGGAACATTTATTCATTACAGTCTATGGGGCGGGTGTTGCAATTTCTGATTGGCTGCACCACCTGCCACCTGCATTTCAATGGAGAAAAAAAAGCTCTAGAAGGGGTTGTGGGCGTGTCCCCTAAAAAAAAACCCAACAACAACATATACCTGTTTGAGATCAATAAAAAAATTAAAATATCACAGTAGAATAAGATTATATACTATATATGTACCACAGTGTATTTTTGTTCTCTCACTTTGTTTTACTAAATAAAGAAAGCATTTCATTCAGTGAATTGTGTCCTCTCCTGAGTGTGCAACTGCTAAAAACATCCTCCTCCCCATTGTCATCAACGATCATTGCTACACTGCATGATCTGTAATACCCTTGAAATATGTAAAAGGGATTTTTCCGAAGCAAAAAATTAGAGTAGGGCTCAAAATTTCCCATCGCCCACTCGCCCTGGGCGAGTAGGAATTTAACTGGGGCGCGCAGAGAGGGAGATACAGCTGTTTATATACTGTGCCAGCAAATGTATACATTTGTAATAATTGTATTAAAAGGATTTCATTTTTTATGGTTTAAAATAAAAAAATAATATATGAAAAAGTACTGCACAATAAGGTGTTTCACAATCAGGGATAGGCAAGGTGTCCGTGACTAGCCCTTGCAGTGTCCGACACAACCTTAGTATATCTTTTCTTTCTGATTAAATAATAGGAATAAAAAAAATGTAGTGTGAATAAAGTTAGTGGCTTGTCAAGAGACTGCTAGCGATATTGGGTGATAAGTTATGGAATAAATAAAGCCTGAGTGAAATACTGGATGTGTATCTGCATCAGTATAATAACACCCAGCTCTATACAATGACACAGTAGTGACACTGGCACATGGGTATAGCCAGAGGAGGGCTGGTTATAGGGTCAGTGGTATCTGCATCAGTATAATAACACCCAGCACTATATAATGACACAGTAGTGACACTGGCACATGGGTATAGCCAGAGGAGGGCTGGTTATAGGATCAGTGGTATCTGCATCAGTATAATAACACCCAGCTCTATAGAAAGACACAGTAGTGACACTGGCACATGGGTATAGCCAGAGGAGGGCTGGTTATAGGGTCAGTGGTATCTGCATCAGTATAATAACACCCAGCGCTATATAATGACACAGTAGTGACACTGACACATGCGTATAGCCAGAGGAGGGCTGGTTATAGGGTCAGCGGTATCTGCATCTGTATAATAACACCCAGCTCTATAAAAAAGACACAGTAGTGACACTGGCACATGCGTATAGCCAGAGGAGGGCTGGTTATAGGGTCAGTGGTATCTGCATCAGTATAATAACACCCAGCGCTATATAATGACACAGTAGTGACACTGGCACATGCATATAGCCAGACAAGGGCTGGTTATAGGGTCAGTGGTATCTGCATCAGTATAATAACACCAAGCGCTATATAATGACAGAGTAGTGACACTGGCACATGGGTATTGTAACGTTACCAACCGGATACCAAGGGTTAACACCAGGGAACAATGTCCTGCATAGGGAATCAGCAATTCACAACCCAGCCAGTTTTCAGGTTTTAAACAGAATGAATTTTATTAAGGCTCATATGCCCAGTATTTATGCAGGTCTGACCCCCCCCAGAAGGGGGGTTGAAAGAATGTTGTACATTAGATGGAGGGAACACGCCCTTTTATATGATACAATAGAATACCTTGCTCAAGCTGATAACAATTTAAACACAGACACACACTTGGCTTTCCTTATCATCTAGGGTCTGCTCTCGGAGGTTGATTAAACAATGGACTGTGTATCAATAACATTAATGACAGTGCACAATAGCTGAGGCTAAAGCTGAACACAGTTAACTCTTTCAGTGCTGACAGAAGGGTCTGTCACATCTACATAGCACAATATACAGCCTATAGACAACCTTTCTTATGTTATAGTCCAGAAGTGGCTAGGTTTGCCACAATGCTCCCCCAGAACCAAGCCGGCATACACAGTCTGATCCCAACGGATCGGCTTGGGGATGTCCGGGGCAACAACTTTCGGCTCAAGTAAGCTACGGGGTGTTCTCCGCCATCTGCTCCAACTTGGCTCAGTACTGCCCCCACCCCAAACATGGAAGAGTCTCTTCCCGGAGGGACTGGGCTTGGGTAGTCACAGGGTTAACATCAGCGGGATCCATGGGAGCATAGGCAGAAACAAGGGGGGCCAAGTCATTTCCAAGGAGAACATCAGCAGGTAAGTCCTTCTTGACCCCCACATTCACAAGTCTAGCGCCCACTCCCCAATCCAAATGTACCCTGGCAACAGGTAGGCGGAACACAGTGCCCCCTGCTACCCTCACAGCCACAGTGTCTCCAGTGTGCTGTTTCTCAGGCACCAAGTTCTCTTGAAGCAAGGTCATGGTAGCACCAGTATCCCGTAGACAACTGACCTCCTTCCCATTCACTTTAACCCGTTGCCGGTTATTCCGGTGGGCAGCTTGCACGGGGTCTGCTTCATGTAGGCTGCCCCAGCATTCTGGCGCCTCTACGTAGCGGGCCACAGGCTGAGGATTATGTGGGATTCCGCCAGCGGGTCTTCTCCAGGACTGTGCTTGATTCGCTGCGTTTAGGGGACACTCTGGTCTTTTGTGCCCTAGTTGCTTACATCCAAAGCACCGAATAGGTTGTGAGTAGCCCCGCGAATTGAACCGGGCTCTCTGAGGGTAGTTCGTGGCCGGAGGCCGTGTGGTATAGCGGTGCGCCGGGGGTTGGTAACTGGCAGCTGCTGGGGTGACTGGGGGTCTGTACTCCACTCTAGCAGTGGGCAATCGGTATACTGCTCCCCCTGCCCCTCGTACTGCCACGGATCCGCCAGTGGGTGCTGTATCCGGCACCAAATGGGGAGCTATCAGGGTTAAAGTAGCTCCCGAATCCCGAAGTCCCTGGACCGACATCACCTCATGCAGAATTCCCAGGGGTTCCTCGGCTTGGGTGCTCAACACCTCATGAGCGGCTGGCTCCGTTTGGTAATGGTGAGCAGCCGCCCTTGGGGCCAGGTTCTGTCTGACCTGGTTCCAAGCTTGTCTGCTCCGATTTTGGGTGCACTCACGTGCCATATGTCCCCACTGCTTGCAGGTGTGGCATTGTATATTAGCCCGTCCGTTGTTAGGCTGTAGTCCATGGTGCCTCCTGGCATCAAAATGCTGGTCTGCTAATCTGGCTGCTTCGGTTAAGGTGAGGGGTTTTCGATCTCTCACCCATTCTTGGGCTTCTGGGGACAAGCCGTTAAAGAATTGCTCCAACAGCATCAGTTGTCGCAATTCTTCCATGGTGGTAGCTTGGCTGGCCTGTATCCACCCCTGAGATGCTTGATCCAGCTTGTGGGCCCACTCTGCATGGGAATCTCTTTCTGGCTTGCGCAGGCCTCTAAACTTGCGCCGGTATGCCTCTGAGGTAATGGCATATCTTTCCAAGATCGCTCTCTTCACTTTAGCGTAATCCTTGCTGTCCTCCCTGGGTACAGCGCGATACGCTTCCGCTGCCCTACCGGCTAGCTTGCCTGCTAGCACCGGCACCCATACGGACTGCTCCAAATCATGTAACTCGCACAGTCTCTCAAAATCCTGTAAATACCCATCAATCTCATCCTTCTCCTCACAAAACATTTTAAATGCATGGTATGGGATTTTGGGTCTTACTGGGTTGCTGAGTGCGTCCAAAATGGATTATGCTCGGGAGGATGCATTCCGCGGACTGTGTGCCATCACGTACTCCTGCACATCTGCCATTACCATGGATAGCATATCCCGTGGTACAGGTTGGGGTAAAAATTCCAGCCTGGTCCTCATTTCCCTCTGGTATAGGGTCTCCTCCATGGCTGCTGGAGGCGTAGCGCTGCGAGCTCTGTCTCCCTCCATCAGCTCAGCAATTAATATAGCCTTGGGTTTGCTGCTGCCTATCTTTCCCCTGGCTTCTAGCAGTTCCTTTTACGTTTGTCTCTTTAGCTTAGAATAATCCATCTCCATTCACTTCGGTCCCTGGTACTCCTTCCATCTTAGTCAGTATTGTAGTAATCCCCCTCTTCCTGAGGTTACTGGCTTGTGTAGTTGCTCTTCTGGGCGATAAGGTTCATTCCGTCGCTTGCCACCAATTGTAACGTTACCAACCGGATACCAAGGGTTAACACCAGGGAACAATGTCCTGCATAGGGAATCAGCAATTCACAACCCAGCCAGTTTTCAGGTTTTAAACAGAATGAATTTTATTAAGGCTCATATGCCCAGTATTTATGCAGGTCTGACCCCCCCCCAGAAGGGGGGTTGAAAGAATGTTGTACATTAGATGGAGGGAACACGCCCTTTTACATGATACAATAGAATACCTTGCTCAAGCTGATAACAATTTAAACACAGACACACACTTGGCTTTCCTTATCATCTAGGGTCTGCTCTCGGAGGTTGATTAAACAATGGACTGTGTATCAATAACATTAATGACAGTGCACAATAGCTGAGGCTAAAGCTGAACACAGTTAACTCTTTCAGTGCTGACAGAAGGGTCTGTCACATCTACATAGCACAATATACAGCCTATAGACAACCTTTCTTATGTTATAGTCCAGAAGTGGCTAGGTTTGCCACAGGTATAGCCAGAGGAGGGCTGGTTATAGAATCAGTGGTATCTGCATCAGTATAATAACACCCAGCACTATATAATGACACAGTAGTGACACTGGCTCATGCGTATAGCCAGAGGAGGGCTGGTTATAGGGTCAGTGGTATCTGCATCAGTATAATAACACCCAGCGCTATATAATGACACAGTAGTGACACTGGCACATGGGTATAGCCAGAGGAGGGCTGGTTATAGGGTCAGTGGTATCTGCATCAGTATAATAACACCAAGCGCTATATAATGACAGAGTAGTGACACTGGCACATGGGTATAGCCAGAGGAGGGCTGGTTATAGGGTCAGTGGTATCTGCATCAGTATAATAACACCAAGCGCTATATAATGACAGAGTAGTGACACTGGCACATGGGTATAGCCAGAGGAGGGCTGGTTATAGAATCAGTGGTATCTGCATCAGTATAATAACACCCAGCACTATATAATGACACAGTAGTGACACTGGCTCATGCGTATAGCCAGAGGAGGGCTGGTTATAGGGTCAGTGGTATCTGCATCAGAATAATAACACCCAGTGCTATATAATGACACAGTAGTGACACTGGCACATGGGTATAGCCAGACAAGGGCTAGTTAAAGGATCAGTGGTATCTGCATCAGTATAACAACACCCAGCGCTATATAATGACACAGTAGTGACACTGGCACATGGGTATAGCCAGAGGAGGGCTGGTTATAGGGTCAGTGGTATCTGCATCAGTATAATAACACCCAGCGCTATATAATGACACAGTAGTGACACTGGCACATGCATATAGCCAGACAAGGGCTGGTTATAGGGTCAGTGGTATCTGCATCAGTATAATAACACCAAGCGCTATATAATGACACAGTAGTGACACTGACACATGGGTATAGCCAGAGGAGGGCTGGTTATAGGGTCAGTGGTATCTGCATCAGTATAATAACACCAAGCGCTATATAATGACACAGTAGTGACACTGGCACATGGGTATAGCCAGAGGAGGGCTGGTTATAGAATCAGTGGTATCTGCATCAGTATAATAACACCCAGCACTATATAATGACACAGTAGTGACACTGGCTCATGGGTATAGCCAGAGGAGGGCTGGTTACAGGATCAGTGGTATCTGCATCAGTATAATAACACCAAGCGCTATATAATGACACAGTAGTGACACTGGCACATGGGTATAGCCAGAGGAGGGCTGGTTATAGGGTCAGTGGTCTCTGCATCAGTATAATAACACCCAGCACTATATAATGACACAGTAGTGACACTGACACATGGGTATAGCCAGAGGAGGGCTGGTTATAGGGTCAGTGGTATCTGCATCAGTATAATAACACCCAGCACTATATAATGACACAGTAGTGACACTGGCACATGCGTATAGCCAGAGGAGGGCTGGTTATAGGATCAGTGGTATCTGCATCAGTATAATAACACCCAGCGCTATATAATGACACAGTAGTGACACTGGCACATGCGTATAGCCAGAGGAGGGCTGGTTATAGGATCAGTGGTATCTGCATCAGTATAATAACACCCAGCACTATATAATGACACAGTAGTGACACTGGCACATGTGTATAGCCAGAGGAGTGCTGGTTATAGGATAAGTGGTATCTGCATCAGTATACTAACACCCAGCACTATATAATGACACAGTAGTGACACTGGCACATGGATATAGCCAGAGGAGGGCTGGTTATAGGGTCAATGGTATCTGCATCAGTATAATAACACCCAGCATTATATAATGACACAGTAGTGACACTGGCACATGGGTATAGCCAGAGGAGGGCTGGTTATAGGATCAGTGGTACCTGCATCAGTATAATAACACCCAGCTCTATATAATGACACAGTAGTGACACTGGCACATGTGTATAGCCAGAGGAGTGCTGGTTATAGGATAAGTGGTATCTGCATCAGTATAACAACCAGCACTATATAATGACACAGTAATGACACTGGCACATGCATATAGCCAGAGGAGGGCTGGTTATAGGGTCAGTGGTATCTGCATCAGTATAATTAAACCAAGCACTATATAATGACACAGTAGTGACACTGGCTCATGGGTATAGCCAGAGGAGGGCTGGTTATAGGATCAGTGATATCTGCATCAGTATAATAACACCCATCGCTATATAATGACACAGTAGTGACACTGGCACATGCATATAGCCAGAGGAGGGCTGGTTATAGGGTCAGTGGTATCTGCATCAGTATAATAGCACCCAGCGCTATATAATGACACAGTAGTGACACTGGCACATGGGTATAGCCAGAGGAGGGCTGGTTATAGGATAAGTGGTATCTGCATCAGTATAACAACCAGCACTATATAATGACACAGTAGTGACACTGGCACATAGGTATAGCCAGAGGAGGGCTAGTTATAGGATAAGTGGTATCTGCATCAGTATAACAACCAGCACTATTTAATGACACAGTAGTGACACTGGCACATGGGTATAGCTAGAGAAGGGCTGGTTATAGGGTCAGTGGTATCTGCATGAGTATAATAACACCCAGCACTATATAATGACACAGTAGTGACACTGGCTCATGGGTATAGCCAGAGGAGGGCTGGTTATAGGGTCAGTGGTATCTGCATCAGTATAACAACCAGCACTATATAATGACACAGTAGTGACACTGGCACATGGGTATAGCCAGACAAGGGCTGGTTATAGGGTCAGTGGTATCTGCATCAGTATAATAACACCCAGCGCTATATAATGACACAGTAGTGACACTGGCACATGGGTATAGCCAGAGGAGGGCTGGTTATAGGATCAGTGGTATCTGCATCAGTATAATAACCCCCAGCACTATATAATGACACAGTAGTGACACTGGCACATGGGTATAGCCAGACAAGGGCTGGTTATAGGGTCAGTGGTATCTGCATCAGTATAATAACACCCAGCACTATATAATGACACAGTAATGACACTGGCACATGGGTATAGCCAGACAAGGGCTGGTTATAGGGTCAGTGGTATCTGCATCAGTATAATTAAACCAATCACTATATAATGACACAGTAGTGACACTGGCTCATGGGTATTGCCAGAGGAGGGCTGGTTATAGGGTCAGTGGTATCTGCATCAGTATAACAACACCCAGCGCTATATAATGACACAGTAGTGACACTGGCACATGCATATAGCCAGAGGAGGGCTGGTTATAGGGTCAGTAGTATCTGCATCAGTATAATAGCACCCAGCACTATATAATGACACAGTAGTGACACTGGCACATGGGTATAGCCAGAGGAGTGCTGGTTATAGGATAAGTGGTATCTGCATCAGTATAACAACCAGCACTATTTAATGACACAGTAGTGACACTGGCACATGGGTATAGCTAGAGGAGGGCTGGTTATAGGATCAGTGGTATCTGCATCAGTATAACAACCAGCACTATATAATGACACAGTAGTGACACTGGCACATGTGTATAGCCAGAGGAGTGCTGGTTATAGGATCAGTGGTATCTGCATGAGTATAATAACAACCAGCACTATATAATGTATAATGACACATTAATGACACTGGCACATGGGTATAGCCAGAGGAGGGCTGGTTATAGGATCAGTGGTATCTGCATCAGTATAATAACACCAAGCACTATATAATGACACAGTAGTGACACTGGCACATGGGTATAGCCAGACAAGGGCTGGTTATAGGGTCAGTGGTATCTGCATCAGTATAATAACACCCAGCGCTATATAATGACACAGTAGTGACACTGGCACATGGGTATAGCCAGACAAGGGCTGGTTATAGGGTCAGTGGTATCTGCATCAGTATAATAACACCCAGCACTATATAATGACACAGTAATGACACTGGCACATGGGTATAGCCAGACAAGGGCTGATTATAGGGTCAGTGGTATCTGCATCAGTATAATTAAACCAAGCACTATATAATGACACAGTAGTGACACTGGCTCATGGGTATTGCCAGAGGAGGGCTGGTTATAGGGTCAGTGGTATCTGCATCAGTATAACAACACCCAGCGCTATATAATGACACAGTAGTGACACTGGCACATGCATATAGCCAGAGGAGGGCTGTTTATAGGGTCAGTGGTATCTGCATCAGTATAATAGCACCCAGCACTATATAATGACACAGTAGTGACACTGGCACATGGGTATAGCCAGAGGAGGGCTGGTTATAGGGTCAGTGGTATCTGCATCAGTATAATAACACCCAGCGCTATATAATGACACAGTAGTGACACTGGCTCATGGGTATAGCCAGAGGAGGGCTGGTTATAGGGTCAGTGGTATCTGCATCAGTATAATAACAACCAGCACTATACAAAGACACAGTAGTGACACTGGCTCATGGGTATAGCCAGAGGAGGGTTGGTTATAAGATCAGTGGTATCTGCATCAGTATACTAACACCCAGCACTATACAAAGACACAGTAGTGACACTGGCTCATGGGTATAGCCAGAGGAGGGCTGGTTATAGGATAAGTGGTATCTGCATCAGTATACTAACACCCATCACTATAAAATAATGTTTTTAATTTCAAATGTACCTTGGTGTCCTTCACTAACGCCTGTACTTTTGAAAATGTTAAACACATAGGATAAGACAGGGGGCTCTAGAGCAGGACATAGCTGGTGAGCCAATCAGGAGCAGTAGTCAACAGAACCGGACTGAAAAATCAGACCAGCCCTAGAAATTTGTATAGAACGGCCCAGCCAAACCCACCCCCTGGGATAAGCCCACATATAATTATAATACATACAAAAATGCAGGCAGAGAAGCAACCGATCTCTCCCCCCAACCCCTTAAAGCGGTGCCGACGGCCCACCAGGATTTTTCCCGGTATCCTGGCAGTGTAATCCAGCCCTGGTAGTCAGATGTACTCACCAAACGCCGGGTGTATTTATGCTTAATCCCTTTGCATGTAGAGCACGTCCTTTTTGTACAAGAATGTTCCTTTATATTAATGCAATTGTTCCTTGAGTTCTTCAACAGCTAAAAAAAGAACCTGGTTACGAAAAATTATTTATGGTAATAGCTAATGTTACTTTACAATGTCCATATTTAACTGTTATTTCTAGGAATAACTAGCTGAGATTGTGACAATATTTACAAGTTTTGGAAGAAGAATCAGAGATACAAAACTGAATTTAAAATGAGCATTTTTTTTTTTATCTGATAAAATTATCTGAAATTACTTCCATTTGCTAGTCCCCTATATCATGTGACAGCCATCACCCAATCATTGACTAGTATATGTATACACTGTGAACTCTTGCACATGCTCAGTAGAAGCTGGTGTCTCAAAAAGTGTGCACACAAAAAGATTGTGATAATGAAAGTAAATTGGAAACACACAGGAAAAGTAAATTCCCACTCTGTAACTGCAAGTATTGCAGCTCCCTGTCTGGAAACTATTTGTAAATGGGGGATTTGTGCAGCTGTCAATGCTGATTGGCTCATTGTCAGTTTTCTGCTCAGTAGGGATTTTACGTATATGTTTGTGTTCGGTTCTTTGTGAGGATCTAAATGTGGAATTAGGTGTCCGCTTGTGCCGTTCGGATCTTTTCGTACCCAGATTGATTCTAGTGAAAGATCATTACACTAAGATCTGTACAAATTCAGATCAAGTGTGGGAATCTTTTAGTAGAATCAATCATGGTCTGACTGATTACATTTTTTTTTTTTTAAATTACAAATATCATGAAGTCTGGGATAGAAAAACTCAGAACAGAAATTGTATACATTGATATGCATAATCAATTTATAGTTTTCATGATGTAATCATATATACATAACTGTATGCATTTGTGTATATACATAGGGACATTACAAGTGGAGCACTAACGTTTGCGCATGAGCGATAAGGGGTTTATCTCAGGAGTTTGCGCTCGTCAGGTTTACCGCTGATATTACGAGTTGAAAGTAAACGCAATCGCTTGAACGCAATTTTGATTTACGCTAAAATGACTATCGTGTCCTCAGAAGTTGAACGCTGGTTAACTGTTTTGCAAAACACATCAAAAATACATTACAAAGTACACTTACACTCATATAACATCATCTTAAAAGTAATACACATAATGCAGTGATTTTACCTGCCATGAGGCTTCTGGTAACACATGCAGAGCAATAATGCATGCATTGTGACTGCCAGTAACACACAGAGCACTAATATGACTTATTTGACTGCCAGAAACACACACACAGAAGTTCCAGTAACACACATAGAGCAGTGTTTTGCCTCCCTTGACTGGCAGTAACAAACAGAGACCAGTAATGTGACTCCTTTGCCACCAGTAAAAAGCACAGAGCAGTATTTTGTTCCCATTAACTGCCAGTAACACACACAGAGCAGTATTTTGCCTCCCTTGACTGCCAGTAACACACAGAGAACAGTAATATGACTCCTTTACTACCAGTAACACACAAAGAGCAATAATTTGATCACTTTAACTGCCAGTAACACCCACAGATCAGTAATTATATTAATTTGAAAGCCAGTAACACATGTAGAGAAGAAATTTGACTGCCTTGACGGCCAGTAACACACATTATAGAGAATTTACAGACTGATATGCTTCAGGAATGTTCTCCTCTTTGAAAGGCATAATTGGGATAAAAGAGGTTGCTCCCAGGTGGTTCATCCCAAAGAACAAGCTACTTATCCTTTGTATGTTCCTGGTTGAGTGCTTCTCTGCAAAGTGAAGAAACCTGAGTTCTTATTTAAAGGGACAGTCAAGTCCAAAATAAACTTTCATGATTCAAATAGGGCATGTAATTTTAAACAACTTTCCAATTTTCTTTTTATCACCAATTTTTCTTTGTTCTCTTGGTATTCTTAGTTGAAAGCTAAACCTAGGAGGTTCATATGCTAATTTCCTAGACCTTGAAGGCCGCCTCTAATCTCTAAAGTGTAGAGCAGCAGTGAGTGGGAAGGAGGGAGGGGGATGCAGGGAGAGGGGGTTACTATAGTGGAAAGTGGAGTAGAGGGTGGCAAAGCGATCTGGAAGGGGGTATGGTAATGGTGGGGGGGCAGCTACACTACAGAAAACATAGATATGTACACATACACACACAAGCATACATATACACACATACACACATATACACACTGTCATGAGATGCAGGACACAGCATAGAAGGTACAACGCTATTTTATTACAAAGCATAGAAGTAAACAGCGTGTACAACACATCTAACTTGGTAACTGCGACATAGAAAATAACGTCCCCAAACCACGCCCCCATCCGGTGACGTCACTTCCCACTCTCATCACATCTTCCCCCTTTTCAAAGGACAAAGCTTACATTTTTTTCTCTTTGAATACATCAAATAACAAGGTATACAAGAAGCATACAGAAATGTTGTTTAGTATACAACGAATAACAAGTTAAAGAGAATATATATCTATACAACATGAAACACAATCCTGACTTGAACATCGGGGTAGACTACCCTAGTCCACAGTGACCATGGGATTATTCTGCCCATACTTCCCATACTGCTCTAACTAGTGCTAATCCCGATATCGGGCTGGAAGTTTCACCACTCTTCCACTTGATGTCATTTTACATGAACGGTCCTCTGATACAGAAGAAGGTGATTGAGAGTCTGCTGGAAGCAAAGAAATATCCCCGCTGTGATCTTGCTGAGGGGAAGGCACCCCTCTTAAAACAGGGGATCCCACCGGCAGTGGTACTGAGGCATCCAGTCCCAAACTCTCAGGTACTGGCTGAAGATGTCTTCGATTTCGACGTGTGACTGTCCCTCCATCAGTAAGGACTACATAAGACCTTGGTTCTGGAGAGCGTCCAATTACCGTGGCAGACGTCTTCCATTTCTTCTCATCATTCAGTTTAACTCTGACACTTTGCCCCACATTCAGCTCCTGCAAGGGCCTCACAGAGTGTTTCCTGTCGTAGAAGAATCGATAGCCCCTTTAAGCCTCTTCATCCCTCTTAAGGACCTCGTCTTGAGGAACAGAGCTAGTTGGCTGGAAGACACCCACAGAGGGTAAAGTGATGCAAATCTTTCATCCTAGCATCAGCTGTGCCGGGCTAAAACCGTGGCTTGAATGGGAGTCGCCCTATAGGCCAAGAGAGCTAGGTACGGTTTAGAATGCCTCAAAATGAACTTTGTTGTGTTATGATCTGATCCGATCATCGCCGTGTTGCCGCAGCTCCTGGATCTCTCTCTGTTACTGACCGTCACGTTGCTTAGCAATGTGACGCGGCCTTCCTGTTTCCGGCCCCTTCACGTCATCAGGCTTTTAAAAGCCTCGGCGGGACATCGCTCCGGTGCCTGTTTGTTGTTGCACTCCTGCTTTGGCTTCCTGGCTTGTGAGTACATTTTGGATTGATTAAAGGGATACTGACAATTGCTTTGCCTGACCACTTTGCTGCCTCATCATTGTATTTGATTAAAGGGACACTGACCATTGCTTTGCCTGACCACTCTGCTGCCTCATCCTTGTATTTGATTAAAGGGACACTGACCATTGCTTTGCCTGACCACTCTGCTGCCTCATCCTTATACTTGATTAAAGGGACACAGACCATTGCTTTGCCTGACCACTCTGCTGCCTCATCCTTATACTTGATTAAAGGAACATTGACCATTGCTTTGCCTGACCATTCTGCCGCCTAATCCTTGTATTTGATTAAAGGGACACAGACCATTGCTTTGCCTGACTACTCTGCTGCCTCATCCTTGATTAAAGGGACACAGACCATTGCTTTGCCTGACCACTCTCCTGCCTCATCCTTATACTTGATTAAAGGGACATTGACCATTGCTTTGCCTGACCATTCTGCCACCTTATCCTTATACTTGATTAAAGGGACATTGACCATTGCTTTGCCTGACCATTCTGCCACCTTATCCTTGTACTTGATTAGAGGGACATTGTCCACTGCTTCATTTGATCTGTCAACTGCTGTATCCTCAGACTGTTTTAAAACTTCAATCTGAATACCTGCATCTGTGAGTACAGTTTTCTTTTTCTACAAATTAACCTGTTCATTTTTTCCTGAATGGGTCACGTCCTGGTTTCCTCTCAGCATGCTAGCGTGTGTTTATCTTTTTCACGCTAGCAGTTGGGTCCAATCCTGGACTGATTCTATACGGCTGACAGTACAAACGGGCCAATTATGGACCCACGCTGAGCTTTCTATGTCCGTGGCCCACCAGGGGCAATTATTGGGATCTCATGCTGCACATTTGCAATCCCTGGACTCCAAGCTGGATAAGATTACTGTTTTACTGCAAGGTTTGGTGGCTCCAAAACAGCCCAATCCTACCTCTCTGTCTACACCTTCACCTTCACTTCCTACAACCCTTGCTCAAGGGCAAATTGGCCCCAGGATTCCCCTTCCTGAAAAATATGATGGAAATCCCGAAGATTGTAGTTTTTTTTTTTAACCAATGCCGTCTTCACTTCCGCAACAGAACTGCACTCTTTACTACGCCTTTTTCAAGGATAGAATTCCTTATATAATTGATGAAAGGGCCTGGGTGTCCCCCTTATTGGAAAAGAACGACCCTATCCTTCAGGATGTGGATTCCTTTCTGTGTTTTCTACTGTCTTTGACAAACCTGGAAGATCTTCTGCTGCAGAAGCCTCTCTTTTAGACCTACGTCAGGGAGCTCAATCCGTGGCACAGTACACTATTGAGTTCCGCACACTTGCAGCTGAGACCTCTTGGAATCAGGGACCTGCTCCCTGGAGCTCTTTTGCCCCGTGGAAAAACATATCCTCTTTCTAGACCCGAAAACCTACCCCTAGAAGAGTATATCAAGGATAACCTGGCTAGAGGCTTTATAAGACCAACTTCCTCTCCTGTGGGGGCTGGGTTCTTCTTTGTGGAGAAAAAGGACGGAGGCCTCCGACCCTGTATTGACTTTAGGGGTCTAAATCAAATCACTGTAAAGAATAGTTATCCATTGCCTCTAATCCCCGAATTGTTCACTTATCTGCAAGGTTCCACTATTTTCACCAAATTGGATCTTCGTGGCGCGTACAATCTCATCCGTATGCGCAAGGGAGATGAATGGAAAACAGCTTTTAATACCCGTTTTGGGCATTACGAATATCTAGTCATGCCTTTTGGGCTTTGCAATGCCCCAGCAGTGTTCCAACACTTTGTCAACGAGATATTTTGGGATTATCTGAACACCTTCGTAATCATCTACCTTGACGATATCCTCATCTTTTCATAGACCTATCAGGATCATGTGTCCCACGTCAAGAAAGTACTTCAACATCTTAGGGATAATCATCTTTTTGCCAAGATGGAAAAGTGTTCTTTTCACCAGGATTCTATTTCCTTTCTAGGATATGTGATATCCAAAACTGGTTTCAATATGGATCCTACCAAACTCAACGCCATACTAGAGTGGCCTAGACCTGACTCCCTTAAAGCTCTCCAGCGTTTCCTTGGTTTTGCCAGTTACTACAGGAAGTTCATCAAGGTTTTTGCCACAATATCAGCACCCCTTACTTCTCTAACAAAAAAGGGGCAAAACGTCAAAGAGTGGTCTCCAGATGCTATTCAGGCTTTTGACTCCCTAAAGAATGCTTTTGGTTCTGCACCTATTCTTCGTCACCCTAATCTGGAACATCAATTCATCCTAGAAGTGGACGCTTCCTCTGTGGCTGCAGGAGCAGTCCTTTCTCAACGTATTCCAGAGTCTGGTAAGATTCATCCCGTCGGTTTTTTCTCCAAGAAGTTCACCTCCTCAGAATTAAACTATGATGTGGACAACAAGGAATTGCTGGCCATCAAAATGGCCTTAGATAAATGGAGACATTGGTTAGAGGGCACTATTCATCCCTTCTCAATCCTCACTGATCATAAGAATTTACTTTATCTTCAGACAGCCAGACGTTTGAATTCCAGGCAAGCTCGATGGTCCTTGTATTTCTCTCGGTTCCATTATGTCTTATCCTATATTCCAGACACAAAGAATGTCAAAGCAGATGCTTTATCACGGCAATTCCAATCCTCTAATGTTCCTGAATCTGGCACTATTCTCCATCCTCATGAGATCATAGCCCTTCTATCAGCCTCTACTTTACAAGAATTACAAGATGCTCAAAAAGACCTTTCCTTCGCCTGCAAACCTCCTGCTGGTCTGTTTTATGTTCCCGAACATCTCAGATCTAAGTTGTTATCATGGGCTCATGACAGTCCTCTTTCTGGACACCCGGGTATCAGTAACACTATTTGGAACCTTAAACAACATGTCTGGTGGCCCTCTCTAACTAGGGATGCCAAAAAATATGTCTCTGCCTGTACCATATGTGCTTCCAACAAGATACCTTGGCAATTACCTTCTGGTTTTCTCCAACCTCTTTCCATCCCTTATCTACCTTGGACTAATTTATCCATGGATTTCGTTACTGGTCTCCCTCCTTCTGCTGGAAACAATACAATTTGGGTTATAGTCGACAGATTCACCAAATCAGCCCATTTTGTGCCATTGTCTGGCTTACCCTCTGCTAAAACCCTTTCCGAATTGTTTATGCAGACTTCATGGTTTTCCTCTTGATATTGTCTCGGACAGGGGAGTTCAATTTGTCTCTCATTTTTGGAAATCTCTTTGTAAACAACTTGGTACTTCCATCTCCTTGTCCATATCTCATCATCCTCAGTCAAATGGACAAACTAAAAGAGTCAATCAGTGCTTGGAAACATACCTCAGGCATTATGTGGATCATCTCCACTCTAACTGGACCCACTACTTGCCTCTAGCTGAGTTGGCTCACAATGCCCGATACAATTCTTCTCTTAAAACGTCTCCCTTTAAAGCAGCTTATGGATTTCAACCCAGAACTTTTCCACTTCATACCTCTCCTTCGGAAATTCCTGCTGCTGATCTCTCAGTCCGCAGAATTTGTCGCCATTGGTGAAGGATCCGCCTTCTCCTCGTCAAAGCTTCTAATCAATATAAATACTATGCAGATCGTAAACGTAATAAGGCCCCCAAGTACCGTCCTGGAGACAAGGTGTGGGTTTCTACACGTCATCTTCATCTCAAGCAACCCTCTATTAAACTGGGACCACGTTTTGTCGGTCCTTTCCGGATCCTGAGTCAGGTTTGCACTACTGCTTATCGTATAGCTCTTCCTTAGACCCTTAAGTCTCATCCAGTTTTCATGTCTCTATTCTGAAACCCGCAACTTTTAACAGATACTCCAGACCTAGGACCACTCCTTCTCCTCTTCTGGTTCAATGGCATTCGGAGTTTGAGGTCAGTCACATTATCGATTCCAGACGTCATGGAAAAATCTTGTATCTATCTCATCCACTGGGAAGGCTACCCTGTCACAGAGCGGTCTTGGGAACCAGCTCGTCAAGTTCATGCTCCTACTTTGGTCAAGGCTTTTCATAGCGCTCATCCCTCCAAGCCTGGTCCTATCCCCCGGAGGGGTCTTTGAGGAGGGGGTGCTGTCATGCTCTGATCCAATCATCGCGTGTCGTTGCGGATCTCTCTCTGTTACTGAGCGTCACGTTGCTTAGCAATGTAATGCGGCCTTCCTGTTTCCGGCCCCTTCGTGTCATCAGGATTTTAAAAGCCTCAGCGAGACATCGCTCTGGTGCCCGTTTATTGTTGCATTCCTGCTTCGGCTTCCTGGCTTGTGAGTACATTTTGTATTGATTAAAAGGGACACTGACAATTGCTTTGCCTGACCACTCTGCTGCCTCATCCTTGTATTTGATTAAAGGGACACTGACCATTGCTTTGCCTGACCACTCTGCTGCCTCATCCTTGTATTTGATTAAAGGGACACCGACCATTGCTTTGCCTGACCACTCTGCTGCCTCATCCTTATACTTGATTAAAGGGACACAGACCATTGCTTTGCCTGACCACTCTGCTGCCTCATCCTTATACTTGATTAAAGGGACATTGACCATTGCTTTGCCTGACCATTCTGCCGCCTCATTCTTGTATTTGATTAAAGGGACACAGACCATTGCTTTGCCTGACCAATCTGCTGCCTCATCCTTATACTTGATTAAAGGGACACAGACCATTGCTTTGCCTGACCACTCTGCCGCCTCATCCTTTTACTTGATTAAAGGGACATTGACCATTGCTGTGCCTGACCAATCTCCTGCCTCATCCTTGTACTTGATTAGAGGGACATTGTCCACTGCTTCATTTGATCTCTCAACTGCCGTATCCTCAGCCTGTTTTAAAACTCCAATCCGAATACCTGCATCTGTGAGTACAGTTTTATTTTTCTACAAATTAACCTGTTCATTTTTTCCTGAGTGGGTCACGTCCTGATTTCCTCTCAGCATGCTAGCGTGTGTTTATCTTTTTCACGCTAGCAGTTGGGTCCAATCCTGGACTGATTCTATACGGCTGACATGTTGTGTGAACTGCCCTTTCAGCCATTCCATTGGCCCTAGGGTAATGTGGACTCAACGTAGAATGGACAAAATCATATTCACTGTTGAAAGAACTGAACTCCGTGGAAGCAAACTGCATTCCGTTATCACTCACTAACTCCATTGGTATGCCCCACCGGGCGAAAAAGCTCTTCAGACGAGTGATAACGGCTTGACTTGTGATCTCATTCAAGGGTGCAATCTCCAAATACCTGGAATAGTAGTCAGTCACGACTAGGTAGCTGTCCTTTCTCTGCACTTTGTAATGCCCAAGTGACCATCATGAATCCTGCTTAACATCTCCTGCCGCATGCTAACAGGAATAACAAGTCGGTCCTGGAACAGCACCAACCCATCCAGCTCCTTGAGCTGCGACCTTTGTGACTGGTAAGAACTTAAAGACATCCAGGCTGCCTGGCTCTCGGACTAACCTTCTTTTATGTACTTAATAACTTCTAAGTATCTAAATATGTCTCTTTCTTTATTTGCTCTAGCTTCCCTGACAAAATGGATTTGGATGCCAGAACTGAATCTACATACACTTTCACATCTGATTCCGTTGAAGATTCTTCAGCAGCAGCCAGCGGGAGCCTGGAAAGTGTATCTGTCACTACCAGTTGTTTCCCCGGCACATGCACTGCCTGAACGTTGAAACTGAGCAGCCTCATCAGAAGTCTCTGGCATCTTAGGGGTGTTTTGTCAATATCATAGAAGTTGATTAGAGGGGCTAGTGGTTTATGGTCAGTCTCCAGACTAAATTTCTCTAAACCCACTGCGTAACGCTGGAAGCGCTCACAGGCCCAAACTGCAGCCAGGCACTCTTTCTCAATTTGGGCGTATTTTGACTCAGCAGTCGTCAATCTACGGGAACAGTAGGCGATGGGCTGTAGTTTGTTCTCATTCAATTGCAGGAGGGCGGCCCCTAACCCATAACTGCTCGCATCAGCACTAACCACAGTCTTTTTAGAAGGGTCGTTGAACCCCAACACTGGGGCAGACCCCAGCAGGGACTTCACCTGAACAAAAGTTTCTTCCTGTGAAGGTCCCCAGACACAGGCAACATCTTTCTTTAGCAACTCTGTGATAGGGTGTAGTATTGTGGATAAATCTGGAAGGAACCTGCCCACATAATTCACAAGGCCCAATATTTATCTCAGTTCATGTACATCAGAAGGACTTTTCATCTGTTCAATAGCAAGGATTTTATCAGGGTCCGGCTTGATGCCATCCCCATCGATAATATGCCCAAAGTAACATAACTCAGCCTTCCTAAAATGGTATTTCTCCTTATTTAATTTCAGCCCGGACTCTCTAATGGTCTGCAGCACACAGCTCAATCGCTGATCATGTTCTTCCAATGTAGACCCATACACCAAAATGTCGTCCATGACGACTGCCGTGCCCTCATGGTCCCTTAGGAGAGAACTCATCTCTCTTTCAAAGATTTCAGGAGCAGAGGATATCCCGAAGGGGAGTCTGCAGAAGCAAAACCGAAATACCGGTGTAATGAAGGTAGTCAGTTTGCGGCACTTTGGATCTAGAGGTATCTGCCAGAAGCCACTGGAAGTATCCAGTGTAGAGAATAACTTTGCCCCAGCCCATTTCTGAGCTTTATTATCGGTTATTTGTAGAGCGCCAACAGATTCCGCAGCGCTAATGTCTTCAAGTGTCAGCAACACATATCTCTCTCTTTACCGCCTCATTCAGCCTATTTAAGTCTACGCAGAGGAGTACCTTCCCGTTTTTCTTCGCAACAGGCACAATGGGGGCACACCAGTCAGTTGCTTCAACAACCTCTTCAATAACTCCCATATTCTTCATACGCAGAAGTTCCTTCTCCATTTGAGGCATGAGCGGGAACAGAATTCTACTAGGAGTCGTAATGCTGTATGGGACTGCGTCACCTTTAAGTGATATTCGGACTGGGTTGAAATTTAGTAGGCCCAATTCACCAAACATATCTTCTGAAATCTCATTCACCACCAAACCACAGGCTACTTTTCTGCTCAATAGTGTCAGATCCTTCCTTTTTCCTCTGCTCACTGCCCCTTTAATGAATGCACCTGCCTATTTAAGACACACCTTTGCCTCTCTTCTATGCTGGATTATCTGCAATTCTCAGTGAACTGTGTGTGAAACTGAGCCAATCCGGCTCCACCTAATTTTCCCAGCATCTCAGAGCGGCACTCTCGCTCTCACTACTAACCGCAGCTTGTACTTTCAGCTTGTCTCAGACCAGTATCGGCTGCTACCCGCTGACGTCATCAGCTACCGCCTGGAGCCATTCTCACACAGCTCCACGCTGCAAGCCGCAAACCTCCGCGGTCTCTCATATAACTTTGCACACCTCTGTTTCCAGGACTGATTACAGGTCGTATGTTTACCAATACTATTACTTGATACCTTATATCTCATTCGCTTCAGTATCTACCTTGATCAATATCTCACTGAATATCTGGACAGTATTATTGCATGAACCTGAACTTTAATCCTGCCTAATTAGTTTACTGCAGACTTCAGTGTTTGTAAGATAAAACTATCTAGCTGGCAAATATTAATACAGATAGGTTAACCTAGCAAAAGTCATATTTTGTTAACCAACCTGTAACACTATACATATTTTTTGTCAATTCCTATAATAATTGCTATAAGAAATCCTGTATGTTTCACTTCCCATAGTGAACAAACAAACAAGAAATATAATTATAACAGTATAATCCAGCCTCTAAATACAGGTATAGCACTATGGATATGACAGAAATTGCAAACCAAATTGCCACTTTAACTCAACGTATGGATTCTGTAAATTTAACTCTCAGAGATGTGCAAACTGAAAATCAGGTGCTTAAAGATTGCCTTAGAGATATGTATACTACTAAAACTGCACATTCAGAAGCACACCCTGAACCACAGGTGTCTTTTCCTGACAAGTTTAGTGGTAATAGAGCAATGTTTAAGGAATTTAGAAATGCTTGTCTTTTGATGTTTGAACTAAAACCCAGAACTTATAGCACTGATAGAATTAAGGTGTTGACTACTATCTCTTATTTAAGGGGTGAACCCCGGGTCTGGGCGGACAGTTTGTTTGAAAATCAGAATCCCATTCTAAACTCTATACAGGATTTTCTAAAGGCTCTATCCTCACTATATGAAGATCCTTTTAAACAGGAATCTGCCGAATCCTCTCTCAGGGCCTTGAGACAGGGCAGACAACCTGTAGAAAATTATATATCACAATTTAAAATCTATGCAATTGAATCAAAGTGGAATGAACCCTCGCTTAGACATCAGTTCAGGATTGGGCTTTCAGAAGACATCAAAGATGAGCTCTCCCGTACTGGTATACCAGAGCATTTGGAGGATCTCTTCACACATTGTACTACAATTGATAGGCGCATAAGGGAACGCAAACAAGAGAGGGCAAACACCCCAACCTCATACAAGAGACAGAATACTCCACCAGTACCCTCTAGGGATAATGAGACTCCAATGGATATTGGATTTATCAGAGGTCCTTTATCACCTGAGGAGAAGGGCAGAAGACGCACTCATCGTTTGTGTATGTACTGCGCTGCCCCTGAGCATGACCTGACAGCATGTCCTCTCTTAAAAAAGACAAAAAATGGTAAGACTTCTTCAACATTTCTTAGCCTTTCAGTAAACAGACCAAAACAACCACATATTTCTATGTCTTTTACTTTACAGTGGGATCTACAGTGCCTAAAGATTGATGCGATTATTGATACAGGCGCTTCAGGAAATTACATTGATTGTGATTTTGTAAATAGAAATAAAATACCCTCACAAGCAAAAATGTCTCCTGTTTCTATAAATTTGGTTGATGGGTCTTCACTATCCTATGGTCCAGTAACTCTTGAAACCACTCCCTTACTTATGTGCACCTCCACAGGACATAGAGAATCTATCAGCTTTGACATTATACCTAGTCCTCTATATCCTGTTATATTAGGTCTTACTTGGTTACAACTCCATAAACCTATCTTTGACTGGCACAAATTGACTATAGACCTAACGTCTTCCTACTGCTCTCAAACTTGTTTCCCTCTCAATAACATTCTTCTCTCATCTACTTCTCAGTTGCCATCCGAATATACTGATTTTCAAGACGTATTTAACAAGACTGAAGCACAGACACTTCCGCCACACAGGACCTACGACTGTCCTATAGACCTCTTACCTGGCTCCACAATACCAGTGGGTCACATATACCCCCTATCTAAACCCGAATTAGATCACCTAAAATTATATCTACAGGAAAATCTAGCAAAAGGGTTTATTAGACCTTCCACCTCACCTGCTGGTGCAGGTATATTTTTTGTTAAAAACAAAGATCAGTCGCTCAGACCAATTATTGACTACAGGGAGTTAAACAAACGTACCAAGAAAAATCGCTACCCATTACCCCTCATCCCTGAATTGATAGAAAGATTGCGCACTGCCAAAGTCTTCACAAAATTGGACCTCAGGGGTGCTTACAATCTTATAAGAATGAGAGCTGGAGATGAATGGTTAACAGCTTTCAGAACTCGTTATGGCTTGTATGAATATACCGTTATGCCTTTTGGGTTATGTAACGCTCCAGCTACATTCCAATGTTTCATAAATGACATTTTTAAAGACATCTTGGACACCTTTATAGTAGTTTATCTTGACGACATCTTGATCTATTCTGATACTATACAACAACATGTGACCCACGTGAGAACAGTGTTAGCAAGACTTCGTCAACATAAGTTATACGCTAAACTAGAAAAGTGTGAATTTCATTGCAGTCAAGTCACTTTCTTGGGTTATATTATATCGAACACTGGTATTAAGATGGATGACTCTAAAATCCATGCTATCACTCAGTGGCCTACCCCAAAAAATCGTAAACAAGTACAAAGATTCCTTGGTTTTGCGAATTTCTATCGAAAGTTTATTCGTAATTTCGCCCAGACTGCTAAACCACTTACTGATTTAACAAAACACACAAACACTTTTAACTGGACATCTGACTGTCAGAGAGTCTTCCAACAGTTGAAAACTGACTTCACCACGGCACCTATTCTTAAATTCCCAGACCCACATTTACAATTTATTGTAGAGGTTGATGCGTCGGATTATGCTCTGGGGGCAGTGTTGTCACAGAAACAATCTCTTACTGATGTGATGCATCCTGTCGCCTATCTTTCCAGGCTCATGCTACCAGCTGAACGAAATTACCCCATAAGGGAAAAGGAATTACTGGCCATCAAAACTGCATTTGAGCAATGGCGACATCTATTAGAGGGAGCTTTACACCCTATTATCGTTATTACAGATCACAAAAATTTACAATATTTACAACAAAGTAGGACTCTCTCCTCCAGACAACTCCGCTGGAATCTTTATTTCTCACGATTCAATTATCTCATCACGTACAGGCCTGGTAGTCGAAACGGCAAAGCTGACGCCCTCTCCCGCAAAGACATTAGACCGCTTAATGTGGAAACCCCGTCTACAGTTATACCCTCATCAAACTTTTTAGGTCTACTCGTTCATAAAGATCCTCAGTTCCAGAAAGCTCAAAATCAGGATTCCACAAAACCAACTCATCTTCTGCAAAGAAATCCAGATGGTTTATATTACCATGGTAAACATCTATACATACCACCTCAGTATAGAATTTCTCTTCTACGAGCTCATCATGATTCCCCACTCACGGGACATTTAGGCATACAAAAAACTCTAGAGCTACTTAAGCGTAATTACTGGTGGCCAACTATGCTTTCCTCTGTAGAAGACTATATTTCAAATTGTGGTATTTGTGCCACGTGTAAACCCTCACATCAATCTCCGATGGGACTTCTACAACCATATCCAGTTCCAGAAACCCCTTGGACTCATCTCGCAATGGATTTTATTGTCGATCTACCAAAATCTTTGTCTTACACCTCCATTTTTGTAGTAGTTGATCTACTAACAAAAATGGCGCATTTCATACCAGCTATAGGAGTACCCACTGCACAACAAACTTGCGACTTGTTTATCAGGAATGTTGTTAGATTACATGGGTTGCCTATGGTACTCCTTTCGGACAGAGGATCACAATTCACCTCTCGGTTTTGGAGACATTTATGTAATACTCTACAAGTAACTCAAAAGCTCACAACTTCGTATCATCCACAAACGAATGGACAGGCAGAGCGCACTAATCAGTGGTTGGAGCAGTACCTCCGCTGCTTTTGCTCCAGCCAACAGGATCAATGGGCTGACCATCTAGCCCTGGCAGAATTCGCCTACAACAACGCTAAGAATTCTTCAACTGGCTTTAGCCCTTTCTTTCTCAATCATGGACTCCATCCCAGAATCAGCTTCCTTCCTTATGCACCATCTCCCTGTCCTAAAGTCAACGACACTGTGAATGACATCTCCCAGACCTTGTCTGTTGCTCGAGACAACATAAAACATGCACAAGCATCCCATAAACGTTATTATGACTTGCGGCATAAGCCTCAACCTGTCTACCAGGTTGGACAACTAGTCTGGTTGTCAACAAAAAATTTGCGCTTACATACACCCTCCAAGAAAATGAGTAGGCTATTTATAGGTCCTTTTCCTATAATTGCCGTTAGGAATCCAGCTACTGTCACTCTACAACTGCCTCACTCATATAAGTTGCACCCGACTTTCCATGTCTCCCTGGTTAAACCCTGTCTATCCGACAGATTTACCGTGGATTCTGTTACACATGTTCTTTCCCAGGATTTGGAATATGAGATAGAAGCTATTCTTGACTCCAGGAGGCGAAGGGGTGTTTTGGAATATCTAGTACGATGGAAAGGGTATGATCATTCTGAAGACTCATGGGAACCTGCTACTTCAGTCACGGCCCCCAGGTGTGTCTCACTTTTCCACCGTAGAAATCCGGAAAGACCTTGTCCTTAGAACCTTCGCTGTGGGTGTTCTTGGGGGGGGGGATATGTCAGATCCTTCCTTTTTCCTCTGCTCACTGCCCCTTTAATGAATGCACCTGCCTATTTAAGACACACCTTTGCCTCTCTTCTATGCTGGATTATCTGCAATTCTCAGTGAACTGTGTGTGAAACTGAGCCAATCCGGCTCCACCTAATTTTCCCAGCATCTCAGAGCGGCACTCTCGCTCTCACTACTAACCGCAGCTTGTACTTTCAGCTTGTCTCAGACCAGTATCGGCTGCTACCCGCTGACGTCATCAGCTACCGCCTGGAGCCATTCTCACACAGCTCCACGCTGCAAGCCGCAAACCTCCGCGGTCTCTCATATAACTTTGCACACCTCTGTTTCCAGGACTGATTACAGGTCGTATGTTTACCAATACTATTACTTGATACCTTATATCTCATTCGCTTCAGTATCTACCTTGATCAATATCTCACTGAATATCTGGACAGTATTATTGCATGAACCTGAACTTTAATCCTGCCTAATTAGTTTACTGCAGACTTCAGTGTTTGTAAGATAAAACTATCTAGCTGGCAAATATTAATACAGATAGGTTAACCTAGCAAAAGTCATATTTTGTTAACCAACCTGTAACACTATACATATTTTTTGTCAATTCCTATAATAATTGCTATAAGAAATCCTGTATGTTTCACTTCCCATAGTGAACAAACAAACAAGAAATATAATTATAACAAATAGGTTGTTAACACACTGACCTCTAATCACATGTACCGACATGGTGAATTTCCTCTGCTTTTACTCGCAGCTGGCAAGAAATTTCCCCACACAATTGATGCGGCCACCAGGACTGTGATGAGAGTGGGAAGTGACGTCACCAGATTGGGGGCGGGGCTTTGGTCCGTTTGTCTGTGTCGCAGTCAGTTAGTGAGATCAATACTACCAGATGTATATTTCCATGCTCTACAATAAAATAGAGTTGTACCATCTTTGCTGTGTCCTGCATGTGTCCTGCATCTCATGACATGGTGTCAGAAGTTTTTGATCGATGACAATGTCAAAGTTTACCCCACCTGAGCCTTTTGACTTCTCTCAACCTGCAGCTTGGCCCACATGTCATCAGCGGTTTCAGCGCTTCAGGATTGCTTCCAAGCTGGACAAGGAGAGTGGTGAAGTACAAGTTAATTCTCTTTTATACTCTATGGGGAAAGATGTGGAGCCAGTGTTCAATACTTTTACTTTCCAAGAAGGGGAAGAATTTGATTTTGAAATAGTTATGGATAAACTCAGTGCCCACTTTGTGCCCAGAAGAAATGTGATTCATGAGAGAGCTTGTTTTCACAAACGTAATCAGAGTGTGGGAGAATCTGTGGAGTCATTTGTGCGCAGCCTGTATGAACTAGCTGAATTCTGTGAGTTTGGTGTTGCTAAAGAAGAGCAAATCAGAGACAGAATAGTTATTGGAATTGCAGATGCTGAAGTCTCCCTGAAGCTGCAGTTAGAGTCTGATTTAACATTAGATGGAACTATTAGGATGGCTCGCCAGAGTGAACTGGTGAAAAAGCAAAGTGTTGATCTGAGGTCTGAGAGTATTGTGGATGAAATGCAGCAGTTCAGGAGAGCTGCTAGTGAAAGGCACAGTGTGAGCGGTAGACCTAAGATAACAGATAGGCCTAGAAGTGGATGGGCGCAGCATGCCCGATACACATGGTGCAACCGTGCCCATGATCAGAATGTCATATGCCCTGCTAAAGACAAAAGATGTAGAAAATGTAACAGAATGGGCCATTTTGAAGTGGTGTGTAAGACTGAATATATTAAGGAGATGCAGGTGGATAGCGACCAGGAGGGTCAAGAAGTGTCCTTTGTGGGGTCTGTTGTTGAACAGCCAGGTTCAGAAGATGATTGGAGGGTTACTCTTACTGTAATGGGAGCCAAAGTTGCCTTTAGGATTGACACAGGAGCAGACATCACTGTAATGTCTCTTGCAGCATTCATAAAACTGCCTCGACAGCCCCAGCTGGCGAAAGTTACAACAAAAGTCCATAGTCCTGGTGCCCGCATTGATTGTGCGGGGAAATTTCTTGCCAGCTGCGAGTACAAGCAATGGAAATTCACCTCTATGATTAGAGGTCAGTGTCTTAATGATTTATTGAGCAGAAAAGCAGCCTGTGGTTTGGGCCTAGTAGCCAGAGTGAATGAAATCTCAGAAGATATGTTTGGTGAATTGGGCCTACTGAATTGCAACCCAGTCCGTATAATCACTTAAAGGTGACGCAGTGCCACACAGCATTACCACTCCCCATAGAATTCTGTTCCCGCTCATGCCTCAAGTGGAGAAGGAGCTTCTGCGTATGAAGAATATGGGGGGTTATTGAAAAGGTTGTTGAAGCAACTGACTGGTGTGCCCCTATTGTGCCTGTTGCAAAGAAAAACGGGAAGGTACACATCTGCGTAGACTTGAAAAGGCTGAATGAGGCAGTGAAGAGAGAGAGATATGTGCTGCCGACACTTGAAGACGTAGCTACGAAATTGGCGGGGGCGAAGTTCTTCTCTACGTTGGATGCTTCTAGCGGCTTCTGGCAGATACCTCTAGATCCAAAGTGCCGCAAACTGACTACCTTCATTACACCAGTAGGTCAGTTTTGTTTTTGCAGACTCCCCTTCGGGATATCCTCTGCTCCTGAAATCTTCCAAAGAGAAATGAGTTCTCTCCTAAGAGACCACGTTGGCACGGCAGTCGTCATGGACGACATCTTAGTGTATGGGTCTACATTGGAGGAACATGATCAGCGATTGAGCTGTGTGCTGCAGACTATCAGAGAGTCCGGGCTGAAGCTAAACAAAGATAAATGCCATTTTGGGAAAGCTGAGTTATGTTACTTTGGGCATATCATCAATGGGGATGGCATCAAGCCAGACCCCGAGAAAATTTGTGCTATTGAACAGATGAAAAATCCTTCTGATGTACATGAGCTGAGACAAATATTGGGCCTTGTAAATTATGTGGGCAGGTTGCTCCAAGATTTATCCACAATACTACACCCTATCACAGAATTGCTAAAGAAAGATGTTGCCTGGGTCTGGGGACCTTAACAGGAAGAATCTTTTATGCAGGTCAAGTCCCTGCTGGGGTCTGCCCCAGTGTTGGGGTTCTAAGACCCTTCCAAAAAGACTGTGGTTAGTACTGATGCGAGCAGTTATGGGTTAGGGGCCGCCCTCCTGCAGCTGAATGAAAACAAACTACAGCCCATCGCCTACTGTTCCTGTACACTGACGGCTGCTGAGTCAAAATACGCCCAAATTGAGAAAGAGTGCCTGGCTGCAGTTTGGGCATGTGAGCGCTTTCAGCGTTACCTAGTAAGTTTAGAGAAATTTAGTCTGGAGAATGATCATAAACCGCTAGTCCCTCTAATCAATTCCTATGATATTGACAAAACACCCTTAAGATGCCAGAGACTTCTAATGAGGCTGCTCAGATTCAACGTTCAGGCAGTTCATGTGCCGGGGAAACAACTGGTTTTGGCAGATACACTAAAGATATGTAGAAGAGAGTGATTATCTAACCTGGTTTGTGCGGAACTCTGCTCACCTTTAAAACTTTCCCAAAGGTTTGAATGTAACTTGAATTTGCATAAGGTGGCGCAAATAAATGCCGTTCCAGCTTTAGTGGTGTATAATAAAAATGGAGGTGTCCTCCTAATGTGTTCTGATTGGTATATGCAAAAAACAGGGCAGACCTTATTCACAAAATTAGATCTGTAGTATAAAAAACAATGGTTGTTGTAATGAAGTTAAAAACAATTTATTAATAATCTAATGTAAATACCTAGACAAAACCAAATCTCATATATAACATCCTCAAAACTAAAAATGCTAAACACCGGTGTTGATAAATTGATGCTACAATTAGGCCAGTAAAAAAATCAATAATAATCTTGATACTTTGAATGAGTCTATACTATATAAAACAGTGGCAATAAATGATTAAACAGATGAACAAATCTTCCTATACGATATTAAACTTGTCTACGCAAGAGTATACACAGCCCTAAAATAGGCTTAGAATAATAATGACACAATAATGTCCGTTTTCCTATGTGTCTGGATTGAGGCAAAATGGGGTTAATCACTTCCCATAGGTTAAGTCTCTTTTCTTTTGATTAGCGATTATTCACCTTGCTGTTCATACTATTATGCAATAATGTATCTTTTACTTTGCGTCCTCTGTTCTATAAAACTTGAGCAGTTAAACTTTCAGTTTATTACATAAGTTTTCCCGCTGTATGTATGGGCTCCTCCCGTTGAACAGTGCACTGTTGTCGAGCTGTTTCCCCGTTGTACAGAAAACCGGTGGAGTGCTGTGTCTCCCAGCCCCCGTTTACCGGCTGTACTGATGGGTTCTGATCTTCATTGGTGGTCGGTTTCCCGATAGCGGGACTTCCTCTGGATGCTGTGAGCCTCTTGATCCACACCACTTGTGTCTTTGTGAGTTGTCTCAACTCGGTCTCTGTGCTTACAGAGGACGCAAAGTAAAAGATACATTATTGCATAATAGTATGAACAGCAAGGTGAATAATCGCTAACATCGTTACAACTGAAGTATCCGTTTGCCTGTCTGTTTTTTCAAAAGAAAAGAGACTTAACCTATGGGAAGTGATTAACCCCATTTTGCCTCAATCCAGACACATAGGAAAACGGACATTATTGTGTCATTATTATTCTAAGCCTATTTTAGGGCTGTGTATACTCTTGCATAGACAAGTTTAATATCGTATAGGAAGATTTGTTCATCTGTTTAATCATTTATTGCCACTGTTTTATATAGTATAGACTCATTCAAAGTATCAAGATTATTATTGATTTTTTTACTGGCCTAATTGTAGCATCAATTTATCAACACCGGTGTTTAGTATTTTTAGTTTTGAGGATGTTATATATGAGATTTGGTTTTGTCTAGGTATTTACCTTAGATTATTAATAAATTGTTTTTAACTTCATTACAACATCCATTGTTTTTTATACTACAGATCTAATTTTGTGAATAAGGTCTGCCCTGTTTTTTGCATATACCAATCAGAACACATTGGTAGGACACCTCCATTTTTATTATACACCACTAAAGCCGGAACGGCATTTATTTGCGCCACCTTGTGCAAATTCATGTGGCAGATACACTATCTAGGCTCCCACTGGCTGCTGCTGAAGAGTCTTCAATGGAATCAGATGTGAAAGTGTATGTAGATTCAGTTCTGGCCTCCAAATCCATGTATTCAGGGAAGTTAGAACAAATAAAGAAAGAGACATATTTAGATACAGACCTTCAAGCAGTTATAAAGTACATAAAAGAGAGTCGGGCAGCCTGGATGTCTTTAAGTTCTTACCAGTCAGAAAGGTCGCAGCTCACGGAGCTGGATGGGTTGGTGCTGTTCCAGGACCGCATCGTTATTCCTGTTAACATGCGGCAGGAGATGTTAAACAGGATTCACGATGGCCACTTAGGCATTACAAAGTGCAGAGAAAGGGCAGCTATGGCTGTATGGTGGCCTGGAATCAGTTCCAACATTGCAAGCCATGTGTCTAAATGTGCCTTTTGCCGGGAACACCTGCCTACTCAGAGAAGGGAGTCCTTGATTTCTACTCTGCTGCCTGCAGGCCCGTGGCAGAAAATAGCTGCTGATTTGTGAGAACTGCACAGGAAAAAGTTCTTAGTCTTGATCGACTACTATTCCAATTATTTAGAAATTGCACCTTTGAATGAAATCACAAGTCAAGCCGTTATCACTCATCTCAAGTGCTAACAGAATGCAGTTCACTTCTACAGAGATCAGTTCTTTTAGCAGGGAATATGATTTTATACATTCCACGTCAAGTCCTCATTACCCGCAGGCCAACGGAATGGCTGAAAGGGCAGTTCAAGCAATAAAATTAATTTTAAAGCAATCTGAGCCGTACCTGGCCCTCTTGTCCTATAGGGCGACTCCCATTCAAGCCACAGGGTTTAGCCCGGCACAGCTGATGCTAGGACGCCAGATTTGCACCACCTTACCCTCTGTGGGGCCAACTAGCTCTATTCCTCGGGACGAAGTCTTTAGGAGGGATGAAGAGGCAAAAAGGGGCTATCGATTCTTCTATGACAGGAGACATTCTGTGAGGCCCTTGCAGGAGCTGAATGCGGGGCAAAGTGTCAGAATTAAACTGAATGATGAGAAGAAATGGAAGACGCCTGCTACAGTAATTGGACATGCTCCAGAACCAAGGTCTTATGTAGTCCTTACTGATGGAGGGACAGTTACACGCCGTAACCGAAAACATCTTCAGCCTGTTCCTGAGCATTTGGAACTGGATGCCTCAGTACCACCGCCGGTGGGATCCCCTGTTTTAAAAGGGGTGCCTTCCCCTCAGCAAGATCACAGCAGGGATATGTCTCTGCCTCCAGCGGACTCTCAATCACCTTCTGTATCAGAGGACAGTTCATGTAGAGTTACATCAAGCGGATGAGTGGTGAAACTTCCGGCCCGATATCGGGATTAACTTTAGTTAGAACAGTGACCGGAAGTATGGGCAGAATAATCCCATGGTCACTGTGGACTAGGGTAGTCTACCCCGATGTTCAAGTCAGGATGTAATTCATATTGTTTATATTTTCTGTAACTTGTTATTTGTTATATTCAAATTAAAAATATGTGTATGCTTTGAGAGTGGGAAGTGACATCACCAGATTGGGGGCAGGGCTTAGGTCCATTTGTCTGTGTCGCAGTCAGTTAGTGAGATCAATGCTACCAGATGTATATTTCCATGCTCTACAATAAAATAGAGTTGTACTATCTTTGCTGTGTCCTGCATGTGTCCTGCATCTCATGACAAGGACTATGAACTTTTGTTGTAACTTTCGCAAGCTGAGGCTGTTGAGGCAGTTTTATAAATGCTGCAAGGGACATAACAGTGATGTCTGCTCCTGTGTCAATCTTAAAGGCAACTTTGGCTCCCATTACAGTAAGAGTAACCCGCCAATCTTCATCTGAACCCGACCGTTCAACAACAGACCCTACAAAGGACACTTCTTGACCCTCCTGGTCACTATCCACCTGCAGCTCCTTAATGTATTCAGTTTTACACGCCACTTCAAAATGGCCCACTCGGTTACATTTTCTACATCTTTTGTCTATAGCAGGGCATTCGACACTGTGATCATGGGTACGGTTGCACTGCGTGCAGCGAGCATGCTGCGCCCATCCGCTTCTGGGCCTATCTGTTGCACTTAGTCTACCGCTCACACTGTGACTTTCACTAGCAGCTCTCCTGAACTGCTGCACTTGATCCACAATACTCTCGGACCTCAGATCAGCACTTTGCTTTTTCACCAGTTCACTCATCCTAATAGCCCCATCCAATGTTAAATCAGCCTCCAACTGTAGCTTCAGTGAGACTTCAGCATCTGCAATTCCTATGACTATTCTGTCTCTGATTTGCTCCTCTTTAGCAACACCAAACTCACAGAATTCAGCTAGTTCATACAGGCTGAGCACAAATGACTCCACAGATTCTCCCACATGCTGAGCACTTTTGTGAAAACAAGTCCTCTCATGAATCACATTTATTTTGGTCACAAAGTGAGCACTGAGTTTGTTTATAACTATTTCAAAGTCAAATTCTTCCCCTTCTTGGAAAGTAAAGGCATTGAACACTGGCTCCACATCTTTCCCCTAGAATATAAAAGAGAATTAACTTGTACTTCACCACTCTCCTTGTCCAGCTTGGAAGCAATCCTGAAGCGTTGAAACCGCTGACACCATGTGGGCCAAGCTGCAGGCTGAGAGAAATCAAAAGGCTCAGGTGTGGTAAACTTCAACATCGTTATTAATCAGGAAACAGAAGCGCAGGTACTTCTGACACCATGTCATGAGATGCAGGACACAGCATAGAAGGTACAACACTATTTTATTGCAGAGCATAGAAGTATACAGCGTGTACAACACATCTAACTTGGTAACTGCGACATAGACAATAACGGCCCTAAACCACGCCCCCATCCGGTGACGTCACTTCCCACTCTCATCACACACACATATACACACACACACACACACAAGCATACATACAGTATACACACATACAAGCATACATATGCACACAGTCAAGTATACATATACACACATACACAAGCATACATATACACACATGCACATACACACATACAAGCATACATATACACACACAAGCATACATATACACAAGCATACATATACACACATGCACATACACAAGCATACATATACACACAAGCATACATATACCCACATGCACATACACACATACACAAGCATACATACACACATGCACATACACAAGCATACATATACACACAAGCATACATATACACATATACACAAGTTCTTCCCTCCTGACCTGCGCGCTGCCTGCCATACGCTGGGACGAAGTGAAGTTATCAGGACAATAACTTCCACCCAGCGCTTGACTGCAGTACAACAGAGGCCGGGACAGTTCAACAGGAGCCAGGGACATTTCTGGGGACATCATTTTTCTGGAGACAGTTGTCATGAGATGCAGGACAAAGCATAGAAGGTACAACGCTATTTTATTGCAGAGAATATAAGTAAACAGCTTGTACAACACATCTTACTTAGTAACTGCAACATAGACAATAATAACCCTAAACCACGCCCCCATCCGGAGACGACACTTCCCACTCTCATCACAACAGTCTCCTCAATCCTGTCCCCTAAAATCGGAGACGACGTCTGGTCACCTTAGTTTAGAGAGCTGTTTGGGGGGATCAAGGAGGTAGGGGTTAAGGGGGGATCCTACACTGCAGAAATTTATATATATATATATATATATATATATATATATAAAATTGTATACTGTACAAAAATAAATAAAAAGTCTTTTATTTTAGTACTAAAAGACTTTCTGTCAGTACTTAAGATGGGGTGACCATTGGGTGGTGGGGGAGGTAAGAGAGCTGTTTGAGAGGGATTAGGGAGGGATCAGGGGGTGGGATGTGTCAGGTGGGAGGGTAACCTATACAATAAAGCTAAAATTAACCCTACAAGCTACCTAGATAACCCCTGAGCTGCTGGGCATAATACAAGTGTGGTGCGCAGCGGCATTTAGCAGCCTTCTAATTACCAAAAAGCAACGCCAAAGCCATATATGTCTGCTATTTCTAAACTAAGGGGGTCCCAGAGAAGCATTTACAACCATTTGTGCCATGATTGCAAAAGCTGTTTGTAAATAATTTCAGTGAGAAACCTAAAGTTTGAGAAAAAAAGTTAAATTTTTTTTTTTTATTTGATCGCATTTGGCAGTGAAATGGTGGCATGAAATATACCAAAATGGGCCTAGATCAATACTTTGGGTTGTCTACTAAAAAAATATATATAGTTTTGATAGGTAAATATAAAAAAGGCTCTTTCTGTTTAAATGTAGTGATGGCAAAAAAGCTCTGGTCTTTTGGGGAAGTTTTTGTCTGAAATGTCTGGTCCTTAAGGGGTTAATCCATACCTCCCAACATTTCAAAATTCAAAAGAGGGACAACCCCCCCTCCCCCGTGAAAAAAATTGACATGTGGTGGGCGGGGCTTAAAAAAATCATAAGATTAAAGTAATATAGATAAAATTCTAAATAAAGTCATATATTTTAATACACTTAGGCAGCAAATCAAACACAAGCTCAAACCACTGGTATGGCTATGTGAGCTATGTATTTAATTAGCCTTTGCAAAGACATTGCTAAATATTTTTATCTTAATTGGACATTTAATAATAAATTATTTAAAACTGCTCTTTGCATTCCCCATTAATATTCTAGATTCTGGCCTTTAAAGTCAGCAAAAATGCACAGTAGCACACTACATAGTATACACTTACACATGCAGATACACACACTACATAGCATACACTTATACATGCAGATACACACACATTACATAGCATACACTTATACATGCAGATACACACACACTACATAGCATACACTTATACATGCAGATACACACACACTACATAGCATACACTTATACATGCAGATACACACACACTACATAGCATATACTTACACATGCATATACACACACTACATAGCATACACTTATACATGCAGATACACACACATTACATAGCATACACTTATACATGCAGATACACACACACACTACATAGCATACACTTATACATGCAGATACACACACACACACACACTACATAGCATACACTTATATATGCAGATACACACACACTACATAGCATATACTTACACATGCATATACACACACTACATAGCATACACTTATACATGCAGATACACACACACTACATAGCATATACTTACACATGCATATACACACACTACATAGCATACACTTATACATGCAGATACACACACACTGCATAGCATATACTTACACATGCAGATACACACACACTACATAGCATACACTTATACATGCAGATACACACACACTACATAGCATACACTTATACATGCAGATACACACACACTACATAGCATACACTTACACATGCAGATACACACACACTACATAGCATACACTTACACATGCAGATACACACACACACTACATAGCTTACATTTATACATGCAGATACACACACACTACATAGCATACACTTATACATACAGATACACACACACACACTACATAGCAAACACTTACACATGCAGATACACACACACTACATAGTATACACTTATACATGCAGATACACACACACTACATAGCATACACTTACACATACAGATACACACACACTACATAGCATACACTTACACACACACACTACATAGCTTACATTTATACATGCAGACACACACACTACATAGCATACACTTATACATGCAGATACACCCACCCACTACATAGCATACACTTATACATGCAGATACACACACACACTACATAGCATACACTTATACATGCAGATACACACACACTACATAGCATACACTTATACATGCAGATACACACACACACTACATAGCTTACATTTATACATGCAGACACACACACACTACATAACATACACTTATACATGCAGATACACACACACTACATAGCATACACTTATACATGCAGATACAAACACACACTACATAGCTTACATTTATACATGCAGATACACACACACTGCATAGCATACACTTATACATGCAGATACAAACACACTACATAGAATACACTTATACATGCAGATACACACACACTACATAGCATACACTTATACATGCAGATACACACACACACTACATAGCTTACATTTATACATGTAGACACACACACACTACATAACATACACTTATACATGCAGATACACACACACTGCATAGCATACACTTATACATGCAGATACAAACACACACTACATAGCTTACATTTATACATGCAGATACACACACACTGCATAGCATACACTTATACATGCAGATACAAACACACTACATAGCATACACTTATACATGCAGATGCACACACACACTACATAGCATACACTTAAACATGCAGATACACACACACTACATAGCATACACTTATACATGCAGATACACACACACTACATAGCATACACTTATACATGCAGATACACACACACTACATAGCATACACTTACACACACACTACATAGCACACACTTATACATGCAGATACACACACACACTACATAGCATACACTTACACATGCAGATACACATACACTACATAGCATACACTTATACATGCAGATACACACACACACTACATAGCATACACTTATACATGCAGATACACACACACATTACATAGCATACACTTATACATGCAGCATACACTTATACATGCAGATACACAGACACTACATAATATACACTTATACATGCAGACACACACTACATAGCATACACTTATACATGCAGATACACACTTATACATGCAGATACACATACACACACTACATAGCTTACATTTATACATGCAGACACACACACTACATAGCATAAACTTATACATACAGATACACACACACAGTTATGTATACAGATAGACACACAAAATACATCATATATGGGTATCTGTAATTCATTGTATGGGGTCCTGGGGTTGGCAATCACATTAGCTGGCAGTCTGTGGCTGCCACTGTGCGTTACCCTGGTATTAGCGCTGCTCATTGTATAAAACTGAAGGCATGCTGGTATTATCACTAGGGGTTAGACGTCATCATTACCAGAGGTAGGTTAGAGAGGTCACCATTACCTGAGGTCAGAGGGTATACAGCCTTCTTACTCCGGCTTAACCCACACACCATTCCTTTTCCACAGGGAATCTAACAGGTATCTAACCCCGTGAGAGCAAAGCCAGCTGCTTCTGAGTATGGGCCCAATAGAATTTAAAAAAAATAAAATAATTTTTTTTTTTTTAATGCATGGGGCAAATCGGGACAGATGGCTAGCAATCTGGGACAGACCCCTAAAATCAGGACTGTCCCGCGAAAATCGGGACAGTTGGGGGGTATGCGATCTGTACTAATACTACTAGCCAGGGCATAATTTCATTATAAATGCTTTCCAAAACTCAGCACATTGTGCAACTACTTGATAACCCTGGCAAGAGTGTGTTAATATTATCTCCCTTGATTGTGAAAATTAGGGCTAGTTGTAAATAAGTGTGGGCAGCACTGGTCTAAGCAATCACTTATCCATACCACCCAACTGTCCCGATTTTCGCGGGACAGTCCCGATTTTAGGGGTCTGTCCCTCTGTCCCGAGTTGCTAGCTATCTGTCCCGATTTGCCCCAGGCATTAAAAAAAAATAAAATAAATATTTTTAAAAAAAAAAAAAAAAAAAATTCTGTTGGGCCCATACTAAGAAGCAGCTGGCTTTGCTTTCACAGGGTTAGATCCCTGTTTCCCTGTGGAAAAGGAATGGTGTGTGGGTTAAGCAGGAGTAAGAAGGCTGTATACACTCTGACCACGGGTAATGGTGACCTCTCTAACCTACCTCTGGTAGTGATGATGTCTAACCCCTGGGGATAATACTAGCATGCCTTCAGTTTTATACAATGAGCAGTGCTAGTACCAGGGTAACAAACAGTGGCAGCCGCAGACTGCCAGCTAATGTGCTTGCCAACCCCAGGACCCCATACAATGAATGTAGTGCGTGTGTCTATCTGTATCCATAACTGTGTGTGTGTATCTGTATTTATAAGTTTATGCTATGTAGTGTGTGTGTGTCTGCATGTATAAATGTAAGCTATGTAGTGTGTGTATGTGTATCTGCATGTATAAGTGTGTATCTGCATGTATAAGTGTATGCTATGTAGTGTGTGTGTGTGTGTGTCTGCATGTATAAGTGTATACTATGTAGTGTGTGTCTGCATGTATAAGTGTATACTATGTAGTGTCTGTGTATCTGCATGTATAAGTGTATGCTGCCCGTATAAGTGTATGCTATGTATTGTGTGTGTGCACCTGCATGTATAAGTGTATGCTATGTAGTGTGTGTGTATCTGCATGTATAAGTGTATGCTATGTAGTGTGTGTATCTTCATGTGTAAGTGTATGCTATGTAGTGTGTGTGTATCTGCAAGTGTAAGTGTATGCTATGTAATGTGTGTGTATCTGCATGTATAAGTGTATGCTATGTAGAGTGTGTGTGTATCTTCATGTGTAAGTGTATGCTATGTAGTGTGTGTGTATCTTCATGTGTAAGTGTATGCTATGTAGTGTGTGTGTATCTGCATGTATAAGTGTATGCTATGTAGTGTGTGTCTGCATGTATAAGTGTATACTATGTAGTGTCTGTGTATCTGCATGTATAAGTGTATGCTGCCCGTATAAGTGTATGCTATGTAATGTGTGTGTGTGCATCTGCATGTATAAGTGTATGCTATGTAGTGTGTGTGTATCTGCATGTATAAGTGTATGCTATGTAGTGTGTGTATCTTCATGTGTAAGTGTATGCTATGTAGTGTGTGTGTATCTGCAAGTGTAAGTGTATGCTATGTAGTGTGTGTGTATCTGCATGTATAAGTGTATGCTATGTAGAGTGTGTGTGTATCTTCATGTGTAAGTGTATGCTATGTAGTGTGTGTGTATCTTCATGTGTAAGTGTATGCTATGTAGTGTGTGTGTATCTGCCTGTATAAGTGTATGCTATGTAGTGTGTGTGTATCTGCATGTGTAAGTGTATGCTATGTAGTGTGTGTATATCTGCATGTATAAGTGTATGGGATGTAGTGTGTGTGTATCTGCATGTATAAGTGTATGCTATGTAGTGTGTGTGTATCTGCATGTATAAGTGTATGCTATGTAGTGTGTGTATCTGCCTGTATAAGTGTATGCTATGTAATGTGTGTGTATATGCATGTATAAGTGTATGCTATGTAGTGTGTGTGTATCTGCATGTGTAAGTGTATGCTATGTAGTGTGTGTGTATCTGCATGTATAAGTGTATACTATGTAGTGTGTGTGTATCTGCATGTGTAAGTGTATGCTATGTAGTGTGTGTGTATCTGCATGTGTAAGTGTATGCTATGTAGTGTGTGTGTATCTGCATGTATAAGTGTATGCTATGTAGTGTGTGTATGTGTATCTGCATGTGTAAGTGTATGCTATGTAGTGTGTGTGTATCTGCATGTATAAGTGTATGCTATGTAGTGTGTGTGTATCTGCATGTGTAAGTGTATGCTATGTAGTGTGTGTGTATCTGCATGTATAAGTGTATGCTATGTAGTGTGTGTGTATCTGCATGTATAAGTGTATGCTATGTAGTGTGTGTATGTGTATCTGCCTGTATAAGTGTATGCTATGTAATGTGTGTGTATATGCATGTATAAGTGTATGCTATGTAGTGTGTGTGTGTATCTGCATGTGTAAGTGTATGCTATGTAGTGTGTGTGTATCTGCATGTATAAGTGTATACTATGTAGTGTGTGTGTATCTGCATGTGTAAGTGTATGCTATGTAGTGTGTGTGTGTGTATCTGCATGTGTAAGTGTATGCTATGTAGTGTGTGTGTATCTGCATGTGTAAGTGTATGCTATGTAGTGTGTGTGTATCTGCATGTATAAGTGTATGCTATGTAGTGTGTGTGTGTGTGTATCTGCATGTGTAAGTGTATACTATGTAGTGTGTGTGTATCTGCATGTATAAGTGTATGCTATGTAGTGTGTGTGTGTGTGTATCTGCATGTGTAAGTGTATACTATGTAGTGTGTGTGTATCTGCATGTGTAAGTGTATGATATGTAGTGTGTGTGTATCTGCATGTATAAGTGTATGATATGTAGTGTGTGTGTATCTGCATGTGTAAGTGTATGCTATGTAGTGTGTGTGTATCTGCATGTATAAATGTATGCCATGTAGTGTGTGTGTGTGTGTATCTGCATGTATAAGTGTATGATATGTAGTGTGTGTGTATCTGCATGTGTAAGTGTATGCTATGTAGTGTGTGTGTATCTGCATGTATAAATGTATGCCATGTAGTGTGTGTGTGTGTGTATCTGCATGTATAAGTGTATGATATGTAGTGTGTGTGTATCTGCATGTATAAGTGTATGCTATGCAGTGTGTGTGTATCTGCATGTATAAGTATATACTATGTAGTGTGTGTGTGTGTATCTGCATGTATAAGTATATGCTATGTAGTGTGTGTGTATCTGCATGTATAAGTGTATGCTATGTAGTGTGTGTGTATCTGCATGTGTAAGTGTATGCTATGTAATGTGTGTGTATCTGCATGTGTAAGTGTATACTATGTAGTGTGTGTGTATCTGCATGTGTAAGTGTATACTATGTAGTGTGTGTATCTGCATGTGTAAGTGTATGCTATGTAGTGTGCTACTGTGCATTTTTGCTGACTTTAAAGGCCAGAATCTAGAATATTAATGGGGAATGCAGATAGCATTTTTTAAAGAATTTATTAATAAATGTCCAATTAAGATAAAAATATTTAGCAATGTCTTTGCAAAGGATAATTAAATACATAGCTCACATAGCCATACCAGTGGTTTGAGCTTGTGTTTGATTTGCTGCCTAAGTGTATTAAAATATATGACTTTATTTAGAATTTTATTTATATTACTTTGGTCTTATGATTTTTTAAGCCCCGCCCACCACATTTCAATTTGTTGCCGTGGGGGGGGGGGGGGTTCCCTCTTTTGAATTTTGAAATGTTGGGAGGTATGATGTAGCTGGTTCTGTCAATTTGCTTTAGATTAGAGACTATTTTCAAATTCTCTGGTGGGGGGGGGGGGGGGGGGGAGTGGGGGACAAGCACAAATGTTAACCCACAACCAAGCAATATAAATAGAAAAACGTACACTTAATGTGTCATCTTTATTATTTTAATTTATTTACTAATATAATTTATTTACGAATATATATATAATAATATATTAATAAATATAACATAAATATAATATAAATTGCGGGATACCTGGTTTATCCCTTACTATCAAACAACGTTATGTAAGTCTCAAACAATTACGCTTGTTTTAACCAGCCTGAGCCTAGAAGGATCATCATAGTTTGAACTACATTACCCACAAACCACTTGCAAGACGAGAGGAAGTGACGTTTTGAAATAGTGTTCTCGTTCAGCGATGGCTGACATGGCGGCTCCCGTAAGGAATCACGTGTGGGTTGGAACCGAGACCGGAATTCTTAAAGGTCGGTGGTCACGTGAAGGGGCTTAGACGAGAGCAGCAGTGTTTATTTGAGGGTTTTTTCTATGCAGTGGTCAGGTCATCCTATGGGTGACTGTAGTAGTTATAGCATAGCAATGAACAGAGCTCCCTTTGCCTTTTAAAAAAACAAGTTTCAGTACAAAAGTATTTTAATTGTTAAACGTAAGAACAAGAATTCCTGGTCAGTAATCTAGATTAAATAATAAGATACTGTAGTAACAGGAAGTTATGAGTCTGTATTACTTCAAATGGACAGTAAAGTCAAAATTACTCTCATGACTCCAAGCAGCAATTTTAAACTTTCCAATATACTCATATTATCAAATTTGCAACATTCTCTTGATAGCCTTTGTTGAAAAGCTCATGGGAGCTAGCTGGTGATGGGAGGTTGCACATATATGCCTCTTGTCATTGGCTCATCAGAAGTGTTCAGCTAGCTCCCAGTAGTAATTGCTGCGTTTAGCTTTATTCTTCAACAAAGGATACAAAGAGAACAAATAAAATTTGACAATAGGAGTAAAATAGAAAGTTTTCTAAAATGGCATTCTCTGTCTAAATCACAGATGCTTAATTGATTAATGTCCATTTTTTTTCTTTTCTTTCTTCTGTGCGTGGTACAAGAATCTGTGGATAGTAATCTGTGTTTTATTTTTTTAAGATTGCTCGGGCATAAACATTACTAATCTAATCATTGTATTCGGATAGTAGCCCACCCCTTGGTTTAAATAAACACAGCTTTAAACATAACGTATTTTAGTTAATTGTTGTATCTATGTGTATACCTCTAGCAAAGGTCCTGTAAAGATCTGTATGATGCTGAGGGAATATGTATGCACTTCATCTTGGCCCTTAAAGCCCAGGACTGTATGATGTATCATGTATGTAGTACATGCCCCTATGGTATTTAAGAAAATAAAGTGCCCAGTAGTGTACTACAGCTTTTATTGGAATCAATTTTGCTGAAAGCTCAAAGAGGAATTGTTGCCACAAATATCAGAGAACAGTAGGCTGTTGGTGACGTCACACGTTCTGTATTTGACTTATTGCTCAAGGAATCCTGAACACAGTTACCGCAATTTCTATAATATTAAAGTGAACGTCAATTTTCATGATAAAGTGCCCGTTTTTTTTTTAAACAAAACTATTAAAAACAGGGGCACTTTCATTCATGAAAGATTACATTGCACCGGATTTTACAAATATTTACCTTCTCCTGAAACACTGGATCGCCGATCCCACGCTTGCAGCTCCTCTGTACTTCATCAGCAATGACGAAACCTTCTCTCTCCAATCACGGCTTCCCCCCCCAGGAGCGTTCATCTGGTGAGGCCACGCTGTGATTGGAGGAAGCTTGTTTCGTCATTGCTGTGTAAGTAGTTTAATTTGTTCAAATAGAAATGTGCTGCTTTTGCCTTTTACATTTTATTTTGAGTTCCCTATTATGTAATGGGGGGCTTGACAAACCTCTGTCCCTGGTTTTGAGCCCCCAAGGCACCAATGAGTCCCCCCCCCCCACAAGCTATACCTAAAATTTAGCTTAGTGTGATAAGATCCTCTCTAGGACTCTAAGCTCTGAAATACAAATCTAACTCCCCCCCCCCCCTATTGTGTTTCACCATTTTTGTAATTTACTAATATTTGGAAATGCATCAAGAGACTTTACTGCATATTCTCTGTGATATCTAACTGTAGGACCTGATGATTTAAAGCTCTCTGCACCCGTGAGATTATCTAAAAAGTCTTGTTGGTACTGGGATGTCCCTTAAAGTATTCTAGATTGGCAAATATTGGCTGTATATGAGAGGTGCAGGCACTTTGTATGTGTGGTAGTTGATTGCTTCAGACTATGGGTATGTGGTGCTTGTTATGTTTCATTTAATGTCACTATAAACATATTTATTTCTCCAGGAATAAATCTGCATAAGAAACAGGCACTAAACTACACAGAAGTGAATTCCATAAACAGAGGACAGGAAGTTAACGCCATGTGTTGGGGAGATCCCCAGGAATCCGAGGTGAGAAAACACAAAACCTGAAACTGTGATTTGTTCTCTTAAAGGGACATGAAAATCAAATACTTGCTGGCTGTTGACTCTTCTGCGCGAGAATGCTGGCTGGCTGTTGGCTTTTTCTTCTGCGCGAGAATGCTGGCTGTTGGCTTTTTCTTCTGCGCGAGAATGCTGGCTGGCTGTTGGCTTTTTCTTCTGCGCGAGAATGCTGGCTGGCTGTTGGCTTTTTCTTCTGCGTGAGAATGCTGGCTGGCTGTTGGCTTTTTCTTCTGCGTGAGAATGCTGGCTGGCTGGCTCTTTCTTCTGCACGAGAATGCTTGCTGGCTGTTGGCTCTTTCTTCTGCACGAGAATGCTTGCTGGCTGTGTTGGCTCTTTCTTCTGCATGAGAATGCCTGCTGGCTGTTGGCTCTTTCTTCTGCACGAGAATGCTTGCTGGCTATTGGCTGTTTCTTCTGTGTGAGAATGCCTGATGGCTGTTGCTCTTTCTTTTGCGCGAGAATGCCTGATGGCTGTTGCTCTTTCTTTTGCGTGAGAATGCCTGCTGGCTGTGTTGGCTCTTTCTTTTGCGCGAGAATGCCTGCTGGCTGTGTTGGCTCTTTCTTTTGCGCGAGAATGCCTGCTGGCTGTGTTGGCTCTTTCTTTTGCGCGAGAATGCCTGCTGGCTGTGTTGGCTCTTTCTTTTGCACGAGAATGCCTGCTGGCTGTGTTGGCTCTTTCTTTTGCACGAGAATGCCTTCTGGCTATGTTGGCTCTTTCTTCTGCACGAGAATGCCTGCTGGCTGTGTTGGCTCTTTCTTCTGCATGAGAATGCCTGCTGGCTGTGTTGGCTCTTTCTTCTTCACGAGAATGCCTGCTGGCTGTGTTGGCTCTTTCTTCTTCACGAGAATGCCTGCTGGCTGTGTTGGCTCTTTCTTCTGCACGAGAATGCCTGCTGGCTGTGTTGGCTCTTTCTTCTGCACGAGAATGCCTGCTGGCTGTGTTGGCTCTTTCTTCTGCACGAGAATGCCTGCTGGCTGTGTTGGCTCTTTCTTCTGCACGAGAATGCCTGCTGGCTGTGTTGGCTCTTTCTTCTGCACGAGAATGCCTGCTGGCTGTGTTGGCTCTTTCTTCTGCACGAGAATGCCTGCTGGCTGTGTTGGCTCTTTCTTCTGCACGAGAATGCCTGCTGGCTGTGTTGGCTCTTTCTTCTGCACGAGAATGCCTGCTGGCTGTGTTGGCTCTTTCTTCTGCACGAGAATGCCTGCTGGCTGTGTTGGCTCTTTCTTCTGCACGAGAATGCCTGCTGGCTGTGTTGGCTCTTTCTTCTGCACGAGAATGCCTGCTGGCTGTGTTGGCTCTTTCTTCTGCACGAGAATGCCTGCTGGCTGTGTTGGCTCTTTCTTCTGCACGAGAATGCCTGCTGGCTGTGTTGGCTCTTTCTTCTGCACGAGAATGCCTGCTGGCTGTGTTGGCTCTTTCTTCTGCACGAGAATGCCTGCTGGCTGTGTTGGCTCTTTCTTCTGCACGAGAATGCCTGCTGGCTGTGTTGGCTCTTTCTTCTGCACGAGAATGCCTGCTGGCTGTGTTGGCTCTTTCTTCTGCACGAGAATGCCTGCTGGCTGTTGCTCTTTCTTCTGCGCGAGAATGCCTGCTGGCTGTGTTGGCTCTTTTTTCTGCGTGAGAATGCTTGCTGGATGCTGACTCTTCTGCAAGTAGCCGTCAGCTATTCTATGTAATCTATGAGTAAGCGCCACTAGGGGACGTGAAACGCATCAGTTTTCTCTGCCTCTGTATTCTGTACCATGTCTATGCACTTTGCCATTGTTTTTTAACTTTTGGAATTATTAAAGATATATTTTTTATTGTTACACCACACTCTGGGAAGTGCCTGCTATTCTTTTCGATGTCAGCTATTCTACTCACAAATGCATTCATGCAATCTCTTTCCCCCTGTGACTGTACTCAGTTTATCTTATCTGTATTGTCACATTTTCTCATGTAGTCCCTGCCTGCCATATTGTAGCTCCTTTTTATCTTTGAGGGTTTTTTTGTTTTGTTTTTTAATATAAATTTTTATTGGGTTTACAGTACAGCACAACTACAAATGACAAAAGGGTATCTCCAAATGTACTCAATAAAACAAAATTGAACATATAATTAGCAAGATTTAGCTTCATATCATATATTATTTCCATAATAAATGCTATAAATTACCACAGTAATATATTACAGAATTCTAAGCTAAAATTTTACATAGCAGTACAGTACTCAGAAATAATAGCGCTCTATAGAAATATCAACATAAATAAGAAAAAGGAAGTCCCCAATGGTCAACAGTGGCCACTTTTGGACCAACAAGTATATAAATCAAGTGACAAGGGGGACGCTTATGGGAAGAGAATATAGAAAATAAATCAGAAAGGGCCAGAGAGAATATCGTATTGACTAAATATGCAGGGTATCGTTACTATTAAGAAAGTAGTAGGGGTTGCGGTATAGGCGAGATAAACCGCGTAGGTAGTCCTCCTAATCTTGGAGGCGTATTATATAGGGGGGGTGATTATTTAAGTGTGGTAGCAGGTAGCGACATGTCATATCTATGAATAAAGTCTCATGAGTATATGAGTTGCTAGAAGGGTAGAGATAAGCATATTAATAGGTGGGGGGTAGTAACATAAATAGTATAACTAAGTATTATGAGACTTAACAGAGAGCTGCCATGACCCGAATGAGTTATTATAAGTAAGTATAGTAAGTTAAAGTAAATATATGTGAAGTAATGGCTCCCAGAATGTGAATGTCACTGTATGTAACATTTATCTAGAAGGGTTAGCCAGTATTGAATAAGCTCACCCTATATAATCTCGGCATTATAGGAAGTGTACATAATTATTAGCAAATATAGTCAAGATATTGAATATGTAACAATAACAAACAATAATCTGGTTCAATGCCTAGAATATCAGCAACAAATTTGTATAGAGCACAGGACTGATCTTGCACCAGGGAAACAAAATAATAATATCTGAACAAATCAAAATGGAAATGGCAGTGGGGTGTGTCTATCTAGATTCGGGATAACCAATGTCAGTCAAAGGGTACACTCCAGTATATGAGCAAAGGATATACTGTATGGGAATAAGAGTTTATTTCCCAGGAGTATATTGGACTTCTTGGCCAATAGGAGGATGAAACATTCACGTTTGCAAATAGACCTCTATATGTTGGTTATCTGAGCAGTAGTTCGAAACAAGGACTAGTATAATTTTATATACTAAAACATAGATCTAGGATTCTCATGAACCCTCCCCCCCCCCCCCAAAAAAAAAAAAACCCAAAACATTTAAACATTACAACCTCTCAGAGATAAATAGGAAATCTGGAGATCTATTGCATAGGTACATGGGTGTTAAAATAGAAAGTAAGTCTGCCACAGGGCATGGCCCCAATGCCCAGCGGCATTAGCCATAGAGTTCCAGTATTCAGTTAAGTACGGAAAAAAAACTCCATTGCAAGACCTCAATTATCTATTAAAAGCATTACCACCTCAGTCCTAATCTCTCCTTTCTTCCCCTATTCCCAGCTATGTAGTTTATGTGAGAGGTCAGGTATTATCTATTAGGAATATAGGTTCCCCATTAACATACACCCAGTTGTTATTCACATTTAGCAGTACAAATTATTAAGCTAGGCATTGTGGAGAGAGTATGTCTGAATAATTGGTGCTGATATTAGTATATGCACCAGTCCTGTAACGAGGTTAAGTGTTATAGATAGGGTTTAAGTTTTAGTTACTGAAATACTGGTAGTCCTGCTAATATCTATATGTATGCCATTCTATTGAGGTAACTGTACTAGCTCTAGTTAATAGTACTGTGGTATTGTGCTACTTTAAAGGGCTCAATATACCAGGGTACGAACGATATACAAGATACAATAATTAAATGTGTGAAAGATGAATAAATACAAAACTCAGCAAACATTAAAAAAAAAAAAAACTAACGTTTTCATCAAACAACGATGTTGTCCTTATATACCAAGATATCTATAGTGGTACCAACATATATCTTAGATGTTTAAGTTTGATGGAAGAGACTCCTAAATACGTTGAGAAGTTATTTCCCATTTACTGCAGAAAGCCCTGCTGCTTTAACCAACGCGGACTGCGTTGTGGAGACAGAGGAAGGAATATTTAGCATACTGCGTGTGTAGCCTTGCTTGTTGATCATATGCGGGAATTATTGCAGAGTCAATCGTCCAGATCTCGGCACCAGTGAACTGCTGTGGATCGTCACCAACACCCAGACTTGCCCCCAAACAAAGCCGGTGAAGAAGAACCTTTTTCCGCTGCAAGTCCCGCGGGTGTTCTCAAATTAATATCAAGAGAGGCATCATACAGAACTGTGAAGTGCTCATACTCCAGCCCACAGGAGCAGCCATATCCCCCTCAGCTAGGCAGGGAGTTTGCGAGCCGTGTTTCTTGCTTTCATCGGGAACTTGCTTGAAGTGGTCAGGCTCTAGCCCAGATGTGAATTCACTTACGAGAAGCTGAGAGCTCATGTAGTCTGCTGTTGGGTCTATGTCATCCGCCTTTACAGAGGTTGAGCTGACCCCTCCCGCAGATTTAGCTTTAGCTGTGGGAATTAGGTTATCGAGGCTGTGATGCATCTTCTCTTTGAATTCGTAAAGCAGTGCTTGTACCTTTGTGCAAAAGAGAGTTCTGTTTATATCAGGCTGCGTCTATAAGGCCTACAGTCACCGCTACCTCGTGGTCGCTCCAATTGATTTAGGTCCAGGTAATTGCCTTAGCAAATATTCAAAGACTTGCCAAATGGTTCTCTATAGAAACTGCTTTAAAGGGACACTATACACTCATTTTTTCTTTGCATAAATGTTTTGTAGATGATCTATTTATAAAGCCCATAAAGTTGTTTTTTTTAAATGTATAGTTTTGCTTATTTTTAAATAACATTGCTCTGATTTTCAGACTCCTAACCAAGCCCCAAAGTTTTATCAGAATACTGTCAGCTACCATCTCCCGCTTGCTCCTGTTTGTGTAAAGGGTCTTTTCATATGCAAAAGAAGGGGGAGGGGGGGGAGTGTCTTATTTCCCACTTGATGTGGGCTTTCCAGCTACCTTTTTCAATGGAGCTAAACTGAGAACTTCTAAGTAAGTTTTTAAACAGTTTTATACTGGATTTTTATATCGGTATCTGTGCATCTTATTCTTTATAGTAGTGTCTATTAGATGCAGTTATATGAAAATGAGTGTATACTGTCCCTTTAACTGTATGTGAGTATAGATCAGAGGCTTTACTGGGATCAATTAAATATACCTCTATATCGATTAGTTTTTTCAGGAGCTCATGAACTGTGCATATTGTCTCTTCTGTGGCTAGCTCCGCCCCCCCTTTTATTTTTGAGTTTGACCTTTTGACTTTCCCCTTTTCTTTGTGCCTTTGTCAGATCCTGCTCGGGTGCCGTGATGGGAAAGTGCGAGTTTTTAGTACAGAAAAATCAAAATTTATAGAAATTCACGAGTGTGAAGAAGCAGAGGCGGTCTTTCGAGGTCTGGCGGTGCTAGATAAGTGAGTAATCATCAGACTAATGTGTGTGGGGAGCTATGAAATAACCTGATCTAATGCCATATATATATTTGTATGTTCTCTAGTTCTTTTATAACTTGCGCAGAGTCAGGACTTCTGAAAGTATGGAAGGAAGGATCCTCTGAGAATGTAAGTATCAATCCATTTATTCATTTTCTGGGGAGTCAACTCCTTGACATGTTTTATTTTTGATTTATCATAAAGATTTAGATGAAAATCTTTTTCATTACATATTTATGTGTCCCTTAAAGGGATGTTAAAGTCAAAATGAAACCCTTAACCCAATAGGACGTGTACACATGATGTGTGTGCATGTTTATATATATATATATATATATATATATATACCTCTTGGTATCCTTTGTTAAAACATAATCCTGGGTGAGCTCAGGAGCGTGCACGTGTCTTAAGCCCTATGACAGCAGAGTTTTATACATAATTACAAACATTGCTGCCATAGACTGCTATAGACGTGCAAGCCCCTAAGCTCCTATAAGCCTACCGAGACTCAGTCTTCAACAAAGTTGTATAAAATTGCTGCTCTGTCTGAATCATGAAAGTTTAATTTTGACTTTACTGTCCCTTTAATGCCGCACACAAATCACCTGCAATTCTCCTATTCTATGTGAATTGTACACAGCATTAACTATGCATTGTGCAGGGTTTACTAAGATCTTTTTTCAGGTGGATACTCACTGGGTTTGGCCATTGATAATGCAGAATTAATGACAGGAATTTAAATGTTTCATTTCACCTGCAATTCACATCTTAAAGGGACATTGTACACTAGATTTTTCTTTGCATACATGTTTTGTAGATGATCCATTTATATAGCCCATCTGGCAGTGTTTCTTGTAACGATGTACAGTTTTGCTTATTTGTAAATAGCATTGTGCTGATTTTCAGACTCTTAACCAAGCCCCAAAATTTTAGATGTATACTGATGTCTACAGATTCCTGCGTGCTCCTGTTTGTGCAATGGGTCTTTTTATATGCAGGGGAGGGTCTGCTCTCAGCCCCTTTCACTGGGTGTCCCAGCCTAACCTCATATTAACTGTGAGCTTCTAAGTGAGTTTTTATAAGGTTTTGTACTGCATTTTTAGATCAGTATTTGTGCATATTCTTTTTTTATAGTAGTGTTTATGATATGCAGTTATATGAAAATCGGTGTATACTGTCCCTTTAATGAATAGACCACTTAGTAACTCCAAAAATAATGAATATAATTTGAACTTCTGTAAAATGGTGTTTGACATTGAACAGTCCGGCAAACGTACGCTGTTATTTTAAAGAAGTCACATTAGCTTCAGGAATAATCAGATTAAATTGACCAACGTTGATGAGTACTATGTATGTTTTTCTCTCTATTCACGTCTACGATTATCGTGTTTCCGTCATTATCAGCTGGAGGTTCAGGTTGGACCTGGGGTGGAGCGGATGCGTCAGTGCGGTACTCATCGTCACAGAGTGGCTACAGGGGGCAAAGAGAATGACCTGAAAATCTGGGACCTGGAGAGGGCCGAGGAACCGATATTTAGGGCAAAGAATGTGAGTGTAATTATCATTTATTTGTAAAGTGTTACCGAATTCCGTAGCGCTGGGTACATGATTAGGTGCACACGACCACACTGATTCATGGTAAACAGACTAAACACAATACATTAAAGGGATATGAAACCCCAATATTTTGTGATTCAGACAGAACAAATAATTTAAAAAAAGTTCCCAATTTACTTCTATTATCAAATTTGCTTTATTCCTATGATATTCTTTGTTGAAGAGATACCTAGGTAGGTGTCTGGAGCACTATATAGCAGGAAATAGCGCTGCCAGCTAGTGCTCTTGCAAATGGTATAACATTCTTCCTGCCATATAATGTTGCACACACCTGCACTCTCCTGAGCTTACGACACTGCTTTTTAACAAAAGATACCAAGAGAGCAAAGCAAATGTGATAATAGGAGTAAATTGGAATGTTGTTTAAAATTGCTGCTGTATCTGAATCACAGAAGAAAATGTTTGGGTTTTATGTCCCTTTAATACAGGAGAAGAAAGGTCCTGATCCTAAGAGCTTAAAGAGACCGGAAACCCCAATTTTTTCTTTCTTGACTCATATATAGAACAAACAATTTTAAACATCTTTCCAATTTACTTCTATTAAATTTGCTTCATTCTCTTGGTATCCTTTGTTGAAACATCAATGCACTACTGGGACCTAGCTGAGCATATCAGGTCAGCCAATGACAGGAAGAATATATGTGTAGCCACCAATCGGCAGCTAGCTCCCAGTAGTGTATAACAGGTATTCTTTTCAACAAATGATATCAAAAGAACAAAACAAATGAGATCATGGAAATCATTTGGAAAGTTGTTAAAAATGACATGCTCTATCCAAATAGTGAAAGAAAAAATATTGGTTTCATGCTCCTTTTTAAAGGGACAGTCTAATCCGGAATGTTTATTGTTTAAAAAGATAGATAATCCCTTTATTACCCATTCCCTAGTTTTGCATAACCAACACAGTTATAACAATACACTTTGTACCTCTGTAATTACCTTGTATCTAAACCTCTGCAGACAGCCCCCTTATTTCAGTTCTTTTGTCAGACTTGCAATTTAGCCAATCAGTGCTGGCTAGGTAACTCCACTGGAGTTAGCACAATGTTATCTATATGGCTCACATGAACTAGCAGTGTCTAGCTGTGAAAACTGTCAAAATGCACTGAGATAAGAGGCGTCATTAAGGGCTTAGAAATTAGCATATGAGCCTACCTATGTTTAGTTTTCAACAAAGAATACCAAGCGAACAAAGCAAATCTGATGAGTAAAGTAAATTTTGAAGTTGTTGAAAAGTACATGCCCTATCTGAATCATGATATTTTAATTTTGACTAGAGACTGTCCCTTTAAGTTTACAGGAAGCCACTTCTTGTGGTAGTTAATGACCTAATTATGACTTTATCGCAGGTGAGGAACGACTGGCTGGATCTTCGTGTTCCCGTCTGGATTCGAGATCTAGACTTTATCCCGGGGTCGGAGAAAGTTATCACCGGCACAAGTCATCACCAGGTGAGGGTGCTTCTTTACTTCCACTGTTCTGTGTGGTCCGTTTGTCTGTCTGGGAATTGAGAGCGCAAATTCTGCAGAAGCTGATGGGTTCCCGTATTTCTTTTTAAGGTTAGAATATATGACCCCAGCACTCGTCAGAGGCGTCCAGTTCTAGAGGTGCTGTTTGGTGAGGATCCGATTACTGCTCTGAGCGTCACTCCAGATGGAAGGTAAGGCCAATAGGAGATGATGGTTGGAAATTTACAATATACCCTTTCATGACAGGGTTAATTTGTCTACATCGGAACAATGTTCCGATGTAGACCAATTGAAATCCTGCGACTGTGCGCGCTATCGCGATATTTCAGTTATGGGATCGGATCAGGGGGCGTCACTATGACGCTAGGCACGCCCTCCAGACCGCGATTGCATCTAGGAAGCGCTGTTGTCTTCAGGACAGCCAAACGGCTAGGACGTTCTATTCCGTCCTCACAGCTCTAAAGCTCAGCGCAATTAGGACGGAATAGAACGCCATAACGGCATTAAAAGGTTAAAAGAACCTTAAAGGGACACTGTACCCCAAAAAATTATTTTGTGATTCAGATTGAGCATGAAATTTTAAGCAACTTTCTAATTTACTCCTATTATCAAATTTTCTTCATTCTCTTGGTATCTTTATTTGAAATGCAAGAATGTAAGTTTAGATGCCGGCCCATTTTTGGTGAACAACCTGGGTTGTCCTTGCTGATTGGTGGATAAATTCATCCACCAATTAAAAAACTGCTGTCCAGAGTACTGAAACCAAAAAAAAAGCTTAGATGCCTTCTTTTTCAAATAATGATAGCAAGAGAACGAAGAAAATTTGATAATAGGAGTAAATTAGAAATTTGCTTAAAATTGCATGCTCTTTCTGAATTACAAAAGAAAAAAATTGGGTTCAGTGTCCCTTTTAAGTCAAAGCTTTCCTTTTTTTTTGGAACATGGCTCTTTCCCATGAGAGCTTGCTTAGGTATGGAAGGTGACAGACTTCAAGGGTAGATCTATCCTCTTATCAATTTTGCTTCATTCTTGTGATATCCTTTATTGAAGGAGCATCAATGCACTACTGGGAGCTAGCTGAACACATCGGTAAGCCAATGACGGGAGGCATATATGTGCAGCCACCAATCAGCAGCTAGCTCCTTAACCTACATAGATATGCTTTTCAAGAAAGGATACTTGGAAAACAAAGCAAATTAGATAATAGAAGTAAAAGTGGATTCAAATTAGATGTTTTCTCTGAATCATGAAAGAACAAAATGGGTTTCATGTCCCATATACAACTGAACACACAGGGTGAGCCAATGAAAGACGCAAGGCATATGTGCAGCCACCAATCAACAGCTAGTTTCCAGTAGTGCATTGCTGCTACTGGGCCTACCTAGGTATGCTTTTTTAACAAAGGATATTAAGAGAATGAAACAGATTTGTTAATAGAAGCAAAATGGAAAGTTGTTTAAAATTGCATGCGCTATCTGAATCATAAAAGTTTAGTTTTGACTTTACTTAAGTACTAGTTAAAGGGACAGTCAAGTCCAAAAAAAACTTTCATGTTTTAAATAGGGAATGTCATTTTAAACAACTTTCCATTTTACTTTTATTACCAATTTTGCTTTGTTCTCTTGGTATTCTTATTTAAAAGCTAAACCTAGGAGGTTCATATGCTAATTTCTTACATCTTGAAGACTGCCTCTACTGAATGCATTTTGACCACTAGAGGGTGTTAGTTCATGTGTTTCATATAGATAACATTGAGCTCATGCACGTGAAGCTACCCTGGAGTGAGCACTGATTGGCTAAACTGCAAGTCTGTCAAAAGAACTGAAATAAGGGGGCAGTCTGCAGAGGCTTAGATACAGGGTAATTAGAGAAGTAAAAAGTGTATTAATATAACAGTGTTGGTTATGCAAAACTGGGGAATGGGTAATAAGGGATTATCTATCTTTTTTAAACAACAACAATTCTGGTGTAGACTGTCCCTTCTCCATAGCTGGGCAGCTGCTGAACCAATCGGGAGCATCGTATAACTATAAATGTAGCTGCCAATTCCTTAAGACGTCCGGCTCATGAGCAGTGATTCATTACCGCTCTGTTAAAGGGACAGTATACACCAATTTTCATATAACTGCATGTAATAGACACTACTATAAAGAATAAGATGCACAGATACTGATATAAAAATCCAGTATAAAATGGTTTAAAAACTTACTTAGCTGTCAGTTTGGCTCTGTTGAAAAGGCTGCTGGAAAGCCCACTGCAAGTGGGAAATAAGACACCCCCCCTCCCCCTTCTTTTGCATATGAAAAGACCCTTTACACAAACAGGAGCAATCTGGAGTAGGTAGTTGACGGTATTCACATAAAGCTTTGGGGCTTGGTTAGGAGTCTGAAAATCAGAGCAATGTTATTTAAAAATAAGCAAAACTATACATTTATTTTTAAAAAAAACTTTATGGGCTATATAAATAGATCATCTACAAAACATTTATGCAAAGAAAAAATGAGTGTATAACGTCCCTTTAATCCCCTTTGCTTGCTGGGGTTGAACACTTAGCGGCGCACACAGTAGTGAATAGTATTATAATTATGAGTTAGTAACATACTCACACTCGTTAGCTTATGTTGCTATTGCACTTTCATGTCCCGTGTTTAATTATAACAGTAGGAAAATAAATCCTGAAAGTACAATGTAAAGTTTTGTTTTTTTATACCTAAGAATAAATATTTTTGGAGTTAAAATGTTAAATGATTAAGCCATTTAGACATAGTTCTTACGTCACAGCTACTTTGCCTAGCGTTACCATGTTCCCTATGGTACCTACGTCTAACACTCTGGCGCAGGCTGCGGCCCCTGCTGTGTCATCTTTGACCGCGAGAGCAGCCAGAGGCAGAAGACATCTGCCTTCATATGGTAAGGAAGCGCTGATGGTTTTTTAAATATACCAAAACGGGCCTAGATTAATACTTTTAGGTTGTCTACTAAAAGAATGTATAGTTTTGATAGGTATAAAAAGGCTCTCTTTCTGTTTAAATGGAGTGAAAGCAAAAATGCTAAAAATTCTCTGGTACGTTGGGTACGTTTTTCTCTAAGATTCACGATCCTGAAGGAAAGCGAGGATTAAGACCCAGTGTTCTCCTACTTGGAGATCTATATTCTGGCCATGATCAGTAATACCTGACAGAACTCGGATTTTACTGCTGGTCGCTGCTCCTTAACTCATCCGCCACATCTGAGGCAGCGGACAGCAATCAGCCCGATCGGGTTCATTAACACCCCCTGCTAGCAGTTGATTGGCTGCAAATTTTCCGGGGGGCGGCATTGCACAAGCATTTCACGAGAAAGGCTTGTGCAATGATAAATGCCGATAGCGTATGCTGTCTGCCTTTTTCGATGTGCGCTACTGCGGATCATGTCCGCTCGCACTCTAATAAATCGGCCCCTAAGCATTAGTTGGTCTAAAAATTCAGGTTCTGTAACATCTTCATGCAGTAGTGACACCTAGTGGTCAATTCAGTTCTAAAAAAAAATAATAACATTTTAAATGTTACGTTAGAAAGTGGAGTGATCTGCACTTAGAGACAGTAAAGTCAAATTTGAACTTTGATGATTCAAATAGAGTTTGCAATTTCAGGCAATTTTCCACTTTATTACTGTTATATATAATTTGCTTCAATCTCTTTTGCTATCATTTGCCTCTTGTCATTAGTATACACGTGGTGTGTTCAGCTAACTCACAGTAGTGCATTGCTGCTCCTTCAACAAAGGATACCAAGAGGATGAAGCAAATTTGAAAATAGAAATACATTGGAAAATTGTTATGTTAAATATTATGCTCTACTTGAATCATGAAAGGAAAAAAATGTAATGGTACAGACTTTCATGAGTGTAAAATTAAAGTGCCATAAAATATGTTGAGATCTGTGCATATCCTAAAAGGGCTAATTAAGGAAAAATAGTTTGCATAAAAAAATGTTTAAAAATTGCTGGCAAATATTTTACAATCATTTCCAAAAATAAGCAAAATGAGTTCCATAGCCATGCTGTCTGGAGTAGTCTGATCCACCCCCCTTATCAGTGTTTAGCATCAGAAACACAGGCCTTGTATTTCAACTGAGTTCACAGCAGCTTATTTGCTTCTAGCCATGCTCCAGCAGATAATGACTGTTATAAAGTCTGCTGCATTCTACCAAATCAAAGGTGATATAGATACATAGAAGGAATTGTGTGTGGGGGGGGGGGGGTTAGAGCTGTACAATTTGGAAACTTAAAAGAAAGGGTTAATGGCGAGGCACTGCAGTATAAATTTGCAGGTAAAGTATTTAAAGTACATATATAGTGTGTCTCTATCCCAACGTGTTTTATGTCCCTTTAAAGTTTTTTTTTATTTTTGAAGGCATATGAAGCACTTTCATGTTGTAATATAAAATGTTTAAAGGGACAGAAAAAACAAACATTTCTCCCATAATTCAGATAGAACAAACTATTTTAAACAACTTTGCAATTTACTTCAATTATCAAATTTGCTTCGTTTTATTGTTATTTTTTGGGGATGCAAAATGAAACCCAAAAATGTATTTTGTGATTTAAACAGTGCAAATCTTTTAAAAAGTTTCCAATTCTCTTATGAAATTTGCTTTGTTCCCATGTTATTGTGTGTTGAAGAGATACCTAGGTAGGGGTCTGGCGCACGACATAGCAGGAAATAGCGCTGCCCTCTAGTGTTCTTGCTTTACAATATAATGGTCAGTAAAATGAGCGGATCATTTCTCTGCTGGTTTCTGAGAATCTGTTCCACATAGACGAGCAGAACATTTATTTGTTATTATTATTATTGGACTGTTACATTCCTTTTAATGCGTTGCATTTTATTAATTCGCCCTATTTTATTATGGGTTTTGTGTTTTTAATTGTACAGTAAATAGAACTTTCTTTGGTTCATTCAGATGATGTTCAGATATAGTTATATTGTGATTTTCTGTTTTAAAGGTCAGTGGTGGTTGGAAACTCTCATGGGAATATGGGTGTCATTGATTTGAGAAAAGGTGAGAATATCCGTTGATTTCACATTGCTATATTTTTTTTAAAGGGGCGCAGCTCTATCATTATTTTTCACTTTCACTGTGTATAGCATCCCTCAGCCCTGATATGGTTAATTTCTCTGTTTATTTTTAGTCACCCACCTGCAGACTTTTTTTTTTTTTTTTTTTGGATCTGTTTTCAGCTCAGCCAATGAGAATCTGTACCTCCCACTCCATTGCAGACTCCTAGTCTTATAGTCAAGCAGGACTGGTAGCACTTGTATGGGAATATATTTTCTCATTGTGTGTGCCAACTGATGTTACTGATTTGAGTGGGAAAATAGTCTTCTGCAGGTGGGAAACCAGTGTCGCTTACAGGCCTCATTGAGAGATGCTTAGCTATCACTAGTGTAAGTTATAGGAGAAATAAACAAACTTTAGTTTAGAGCGTCCCTTTAATACCGCTACAGTTTGTAACCATGTGCCGTTTCTCTCTCCCTCAGGCAGTCTCCTGCGATGTCTAAAGGGAAGTGCGGGTTCTGTAAGGTCAATACAGTGTCACGCTTCTCTCAGTCTTGTGGCGACCTGTGGCCTGGACAGGTTCCTTCGGATACACAACTACGCTGACAAGGAACTGCTGCACAAGGTAGCTGGATTAAAGGGACAGTCTACTCCCAGAATTGTTATTGTTTAAAAAGATAGATAATCCCTTTATTACCCATTCCACAGTTTTGCATAACTAACACTGTTATATTAATATACTTTTTACCACTGTGATTACCTTGTATTTAAGCCTCTGCAGACTGCCCCTTATCTCAGTGCTTTTGTTAGACTTGCATTTTAGCCAATCAGTGCTGACTCATAAATAACTTCATGGGCGTGAGCACAGTGTTATCTATATGACACATGAACTAGCAGTGTCTAGCTGTGAAAACTAAATGCACTGATATATGAGGCAGCCTTCAATGGTTTAGAAATCAGTTTCAGCCTACCTAGGTGTAGCCTTCAACAAAGAATACCAAAAGAACAAAGAAAATATGATGATAAAAGTAAATTGGAAAGTTGTTTAGCATGTCCTATCTGAATCATGAAAGTTTAATTTTGGACTAGACTGTCCCTTTCAAAGGGACATGACTTATAATTTTTCTTTCATGCTTTGGATAGAGCAACTGACGTCCATTATCTCATTTGCTTTGTTCTCTTGGTGTCCTTTTTTAAACAGCATACCTGTGACAAACTACTAGGAGCTAGCTGCTGATTGGTAGCTACATATATATTTTTCCTGTCATTGGCTGATCTGATGTGCTCAGCTAGCTCCCAGTAGTGCACTGCTGTTTCATAACTGAAGGACACAGTAATATTTCAGTAGTGAAATGAGGTTTATTGGATTAACAGAAAATGTGCAATATGCATCAAAATGAAATTAGACAGGTGCATAAATTTGGGCACCCTTGTCATTTTGTTGGTTTGAATACCTGTGGCTACCTAGCACTGATTAATTGGAACACACAATTGGTGAGCCCATTAAGCCTTGAACTTCATAGACAGGTGCATCCAATCATGAGAAAGGGTATTTAAGGTGGCCAATTGCAAGTTGTTGTTCTCTTTGACTCTCCTCTGAAGAGTGGCAACATCGGGCCTCAAAACAACTCTCAAATTACCTGAAAACAAAGATTGTTCAACATTATGGTTTAGGGGATGACTACAAAAAGCTATTGCAGAGATTTAAGCTGCCAGTGGCCACTGTGAGGAACATAGTGAGGAAATGGAAGACCACAGGCACAGTTCTTGTTAAGGCCAGAAGTAAAATATCAGAGAGGCAAAGGATGGTGAGAACGGTCAAAAACAGCCCACAGACCACCTACAACATCATCTTGCTGCAGATGGTGTCACTGTGCATCGTCCAACAATTCAGTGTATGGGAGAGTGATGCGGAAGAAGCCTTTTCTGCACACACGCCACAAACAGTCGCTTGAGGTATGCAAACGCACATTTGCACAAGCCAGCTTCATTTTGGAAGAAGGTGCTGTGGACTGATGAAACAAAGATTGAGTTATTTGGTCATAACAAGGGGCGTTATGCATGGCGGAAAGAGAACACAGCGTTCCAAGACAAACACTTGCTACCCACAGTAAAATTTGGTGAATGTTCTATCATGTTTTGGGGCTGTGTGGCCATTGCCGGTACTGGGAATCTTGTTACAGTTGAGGGTCACATGGATTCCACTCAATATCAGCAGATACTTAAATAATGTTGAGGAATCATTCATAAAGTTGAAGTTACGCCGGGGCTGGATATTTCAACAAGACAACGACCCAAAACACTGCTCAAAATCTACTCTGGCATTTATGCAGAGGAACAAGTACAATGTTCTGGAATGGCCATCCCAGTCCCCAGACCTGAATATCATTGACAATCTGTGGGGTGATTTGAAGCGGGCTGTCCATGCTCGGCAACCATCAAACCTAACTGAACTGGAGATGTTTTGCAAGGAGGAATGGTCCAAAATACCTTCATCCAGAATCCAGACACTTATTTCTGCTAAAGGAGGCTCTACTAATTATTGATGCAATATTTCTGTTGGGGCCCAAATTTATGCACCTAATTTTGTTTTGATGCATATTGCACATTTTCTGTTAATCCAATAAACATAATTTCACTACTGAAATATTACTGTGTCCTTCAGTTATTTGATAGATCAAAATGAAATTGCTGATCCAAACACCCAATTATTTATAAATGAAAATCATGGAGATTGTCAGGGGTGCCTAAACGTTTGCATACAACTGTATATACAGGCACATCTGTTTAATAAATCCTACAGTATAACCCAGAATCCCTCACTCCTGTTCATATCTCTCTCCACCAAAGGTCTACTTAAAATCTCGGTTAAATTGTCTTTTGTTCTCATCCCAGGAGAAATGGGAGGTGAGTTTATGTCGTGTGGTTAGTATGTGTTTGTGTAACGTATGTGTAGCAGAAAAGAGGGTATATGATATTTTATTTACTTTTTAGGAGGAAAATGACACAGACCTTTTAGAAGATGGCGTAAAGGACGAGGAGGATGAAGTCTGGGACACTATGGAGACTGTTACTGACAAAACTGTCAACAAGCGACTGAAAGAAGAGAACCGGACAGAAGAAGAAACCCCCAAATTAAAGAAGAAACGAAAATGAATTTGAATTGCTGTATTCTCGCATTTAATAACCTTGAAAACAGACGCATCTAGCTGGTCAATTTGCTTATGGACATTGCGAGGAATCCCTGCTGTGAGGGGAAAAGTGACCTTGTATATGTGTGATATATTGTCTGTGTATAGGACAGTCATGACAGGTCTTCAGCTGTAACAGATATTCTATAAGAATGTGTCACATTCTTATATACAGAAGGAATACAATTATTGTATATATCATAGAGCTGTACAATATATCATCAAAATCATGTTGCAAAGTGTATTTTAATGTGGTTGAAAGGATTTCCAGTTTACCAATAGAATGAACTACAGAAGCAGAGGTTTTTATTTGATTTGTTCATTAAAGGGACATTTTGACATACAATTCCATTGCCTAGCTTATATGTTTAAAGAGATATAAAACATTGTTTTAATTAAAAAAGCCCAAAGCAGTGCGTTTTACTTAATATAAATCATTGCAATATATATTATTTATTTTAAAAGGATTTTAACTTATTTCAAACTAAATTAGTGCAGTGTCCATTGGTTCCTGTCACAGCCCCACAAGAGGGCTGTGGTCACTACAGGAAGGCAAAGAAGCAGCTTTTCCATTAGTGTTTCTAGGAGACACCTATAATAGCTGCAGTCAGTGTATTGCCCATGCTCAGCAGTGGGCCGTTGCTGAAACAATCAGTTGATAGTAGAACCTAAGTTTTGTAATGGCAGTTCTCTGTTTCTTTTATGTTTACTTTAACATATTATTTTACTATAGGAGCACTGTTTCACTAACCTATACAAAGCTTGATGATATATGTAAGTCTCACGGTTCAGGACCCTAATGCATAACAGGACTTACTCTTGTGGTTACGTCAAGTTGTCTTTGGCTAAAAGGTGTGTGCACATTTGCATTGCCTTTTTCACTTGGTGGTTGCTGCCTTGTCTGCTTTCCAGTGTAGTGACAGAAAAACAAAACCTTATGTTAATGCTAAAGTTTATTTTCACTCCTCAAACAAGCAAGGAAATTCCTGGTTTCTGCTCTTAAAAGGATATGAAAGATAAAATTAAACGTACATGATTCAGATAGGGCACTTTTAAAGTAAACCTTCATTAGGCTTTAAATAGTATGGAAGCAATACAGGTGACCTGTATTAAAACTTTTCCAAATTCTTAAAGGGACAGGAAACCCCAACATTGTATTTCTTTATTTGGATAGAACATACAATATGAATTAACTTTCCAATTTACTCCTATTATCAAATTTGCTTCATTCTTTTGTTATCCGTTGCTGAAGGAACACTGGCAGCTAGCGAAATACATCTAGTTAGCCAATCACAAGAGACAAATGTGTGCAGGCATAAAATGACCTGCTCTATCATGCAAGTTTAATTTTGACTTTCCTATCCATTTAAACTCTGTGCTCCCTCAAAATGCTGCATGCAAGCGCAGCTGTAAAAATCCCTGGACCATCTTACCCAGAAGTAAGGAGGAGAGTATTTTATTATTTTATTTTTTTTTAGATTTCCGTTAAAACGCAGCTTAAACCAGGAATTTCCCTGCTTTTATCATTTTTTTTTTTCCTAATTGTTTTTAATTATATATATATATATATATATATATATATAAATTTCTTTTTAAAGACACGAGTCCACGGATTTCATCCTTACTTGTGGGATATTTACCTCCTGGTCAGCAGGAGGAGGCATAGAGCACCACAGCAGAGCTGTTAAATAGCTCTTCCCTTCCCTCCCACCTAGTCATTCTCTTTGCCTACGTTAGTGATAGGAAGAGGTAAAGTGAGGTGTTAGAATAGATTCTTCAATCGGCAAGTTACCTAAAGGGTCAGATCTCTGCCTTATCTATTTTGTTACACAATCGTCTGGCGGATGTCCCAGACGTTCAATCCTTTTGTCAGGCTTTGGTTAGAATCAGGCCTGTGTTTAGACCAATTACTCCTCTATGGAGTCTGAATTTAGTTCTCAAGGTTCTTCAAGGGTTCTTCTTGTTTTTTGTTTTCTCAGGAAAATGCAAGGGACAGAAAGCTACGGCTACTTCTCTTTCTTTTTGGCTAAGGAGCATATGACACTGCTGGACAGCAGCCTCTTGAGACTTACGGCTCATTCCACTAGGGCTGTTGCTTCCCCATGGGCATTCAAAAATGAAGCTTCTGTAGACCAGGGTTGCAAGGCTACAACTTGGTCCTCTCTTCACACTTTTTCTAAATTTTACAAATTCGATACTTTTGCCTCGGCTGAGGCTGTTTTGGGGAGAAAGGTTCTTCAAGCAGTGGTGCCTTCCGTTTAGGTTCCCTGTCTTGTCCCTCCCTTATATCCGTGTACTCTAGCTTTGGTATTGTATCCCACAAGTAAGGATGAAATACGTGGACTTGTGTCTTTTAAAAAGAAAAGAAAATTGATGCTTACCTGATAAATGTATTTATTTTTAGACACGATGAGTCCACGGCCCGCCCTGTTCTCTGAGACAGGATTGGCTTTTCCTTTCTCTTCCTAACTTTGGTCGAATGACTGGAGTGGGAGGGAAGGGAGGAGCTATTTAACAGCTCTGCTGTGGTGCTCTTTGCTTCCTCCTGCTGACCAGGAGGTGAATATCCCACAAGTAAGGATGAAATTTGTTGACTCATCGTGTCTAAAAAGAAATAAATTTATCAGGTAAGCATACATTTTCTTTTTTATATATAAAAACAATTTAAGACTCTCAATAAGCTGCAAGTCTCTATAGGTTCTGGTGATTTCTTTTTAAGCTCTGATACTATTCCCGAGTGTCATGGACACCGGTTAAAAGTGTTTAGAAGCAAATGCTCTGTTCCTCACGTTCACTGCACATTTGTTTGTCCTTTAAACCATGTATAAAAATGTAAGATTAAGAGCCGGCTTATTTTTGGTTCAGCACCTGGGTAATGCTTGCTGATTGGTAGCTAAATGTAACCACCAATCAGCAAGCGCTACCCAGGTGCTGAAATAAAAATGGGTCGGCTCCTAAGCTTACATTCCTGCCTTTTCGAATAAAGATAGCAAGAGGACAAAGAAAAAATGATAATAGGAGTAAATTAGAAAGTTGCTTAAAACTGCTGCTCTATATGAATCATGAACAAATAAATGTGGGTTTCATATATGTTAACGCAGGTGTTATATTAACACATTCAACAATTCAGATATGAACAAATGGTCATATGTTAGACCTTTATTCATTATACAAACTCTGCTAGTACATGAAAATACCATTATGGCTGTCGTCATGGCTTATGGGCCATTAAATTGTCATAAGTCTTTATGTATATGTGTGTGTGTTACTCCAGCAAGTCAGTGAATAACAAAAACATTTGCATGCCTTTAAAAATATAATTGCTACAAGGTCAACAAAAAGAAGATGGCAGAAGTTTTAGTGACATATAGGGGCCAATTTACCAAATGGCGGGCGGACATAATTCGCTATAGCGAATCATTTTTACCCTGACATAACTGAATGCCGACAGCATACGCTGTTGGCACTTAACATTGCACAAGCAGTTCTTGTGAACTGCTTGTGCAATGCTACACCCTGCAGATTCGCTGACAATCGGCCGCTAGCAGGGGGTGTCAATCAACCCGATTGGGTTGATTGCTGTCTGCCGCCCCCACTAATCACATTTTTTTTTCTTTCATGATTCAGGTAGAGAATACAATTTGAAATAACATTCCCATTTACTTCTATTATCTAATTTGCTTCCGTCTTAAGATATCCTTTGCTGAAGAAATGGCAATGCACATGGGTGAGCCAATCAGACGAAGCATCAATGTGCAGCCACCTATCAGAAACTACTAAGCCTATCTAGATATGCTTTTCAGCAAAGGATATCAAGAGAATGAAGCAACATAGAAAATAGAAGTAAATTAGAAAGTTGTTTAAAATGTCATTCTCTTTCTAAATCATGAAAGAAAAAATGTGGGTTTAATGTCCCTTTAAGACCGCTGCTTCTTAACTGCTGTTTCCGTCGAGCCAAACGGGCATCGGTCCATTCAGGCCTTGATAAATCGGCCCCATAGTATCCATTTATCTTTCTTTTTATTAAACGCACTTCAAACTGTCTCAAGCATAACATTCTCTTAAGGTGGATTATCAGAGTTCCTACTCATGACCAGAACAGTCATTGTAACATTCTCTTAAGGTGGATTATCAGTGTTCCTACTCATGACCAGAACAGGCATTGTAACATTCTCTTAAGGTGGATTATCAGAGTTCCTACTCATGACCATAACAGTCATTGTAACATTCTCTTAAGGTGGATTATCAGTGTTCCTATTCATGACCATAACAGTCATTGTAACATTCTCTTAAGGTGGATTATCAGAGTTCCTACTCATGACCAGAACAGTCATTGTAACATTCTCTTAAGGTGGATTATCAGAGTTCCTACTCATGACCAGAACAGTCATTGTAACATTCTCTTAAGGTGGATTATCAGTGTTCCTACTCATGACCAGAACAGGCATTGTAACATTCTCTTAAGGTGGATTATCAGTGTTCCTACTCATGACCATAAGAGTCATTGTAACATTCTCTTAAGGTGGATTATCAGAGTTCCTACTCATGACCAGAACAGTCATTGTAACATTCTCTTAAGGTGGATTATCAGAGTTCCTACTCATGACCAGAACAGTCATTGTAACATTCTCTTAAGGTGGATTATCAGAGTTCCTACTCATGACCAGAACAGTCATTGTAACATTCTCTTAAGGTGGATTATCAGAGTTCCTACTCATGACCAGAGCAGTCATTGTTTGCAATTGCAGTGAGGATACTAAATGGCTTCGGTGTGGATATTATTGCAGAATACTTACACAAGAAACCGAAACATTCACTTTCATGATTTAGGTAGAACAAACCATTTTAAACAACTTTCCAATTTATGTCTATTATCAAATTTGCTTCATACTCTTGGTATCATTTGTTGAAGAAGCAGAAATGCACTACTGGTTTCTAACTGAACACATGGGTGAGCCAATGACAATCAATATAAATGCAGCCACCAATCAGCAGCTAGAACCTAGGTTCTTTGCTGCTACTGAGCTTACCTAGATAAACCTTTTAGCAAAGGATAACAAGAGAAGGAAGCAAATTAAATAATCAAAGTTAACTAGAAAGTTGTTTAAAATTGCATGCTCTTTCTGAATCATGCAAGAAAAAAAAATTGAGTTTCATGTCCCTTTAACTAGAAATCAGCAGTATGTGTTTGCACAAAGGCTGCCTGCAGTTCCAATAAGAAGTCCTAGATCAGTGTTAAGGGACAGTCTACACTGGAATTGTTTTTGTTTTAAAAAGATAGATAATCCCTTTATTACCCATTCCCCAGTTTTGCATAACCAACACAGTTATATTAAAGCGAAAGTAAACTATCAACTATCTATGCCGCAACGCAAAATACATCCAAAAATATGTAGAGTTTAATTCATTATTTTCTTAGATATTATCTCATAATTCTACCTTGCAATCCCTATCAATATACCGCCGTTCCTCCGCCTGGAACCCCCCCCCCCCATTATTTTTAAATGACGAATATCGTCTTAACAATTTTTATTGGTCCCTCAGTGGTGTCTGAAAATTCTCACTTACGTCCCCAGCTTCAATTACGCATGCGTGTCTCATTGAATTTACTCCCTGTATAGAAGCACGCTCATGAGATGCGCATGCGCATTGTCCATTAACAGGGAAACGTAGTGTTTGACTTTGCCGCATCGGGCACAAAGCAATACATATTGCTTCATGGGAGCGTGCACGAGTGAACATGTAAGAGCGGGTGGGACCGCTCTTGTAAAATAACAAAACCAGGAAATAAGCATAGGGGCGGAGGAACATACGAGACGATATGGTAGAATAATCAATAAAATATTAAAAGTAATGCAAAAAAACAACAAAACTCTTTGACGACTACATAGATTGTTATAAGAGGAATCCATGGCATTAAGTTTGTTATTGAAAATGTACTTTCACTTTAATATACTTTTTACCTCTGTGATTACCTTGTATCTAAGCATCTTCTGACAGCCCCCTGATCACATGACTTTTTATTTATTATTTATTGACTTGCATTTTAGCCAATTAGTGCTGTGTTGTGCGGACTCTTAAATAATTCCACAATGTTATCTATATGACCCACATAAACTAGCAGTCTCCTGTTGTGAAAAGCAAATAAAAAAGCATGGGATAAGAGGCAGCCTGCAGGGGCTTAGAAACAGGAAGACATTTAGAGGTTTAGATGTTATAAAGTATATTAATATAACAATGTTGGTTGTGCAAAGCTGGGGAATGGGTAGTAAAGGCGTTGTCTATCTTTTTAAACAATAATAACTTTAGTGTTGACTTTCCCTTTAAAGGGATAGTCTAGTCAAAATGTAACCTTTCATGATTCAGATAGAGCAGCAACTTTCTAATACACTCCTATTATCAATTCGTTCTCTTGCCATCTTTATTTGAACAAGCAAGAATGTAAGCATAGGAGCTGACCCATTTTTGGTTCAGAACCTGGGTAGCACTTTCTGTTTGGTGTCTAAATGTAGCCACCAATCAGCAAGCGCTACCTAGGTGCTTAATCAAAAATGGGCCAGTTCCTAAGCTTAAATTCAAATAAAGATACCAAGAGAACGAAGAATAATTGATTATAGGGGCCGATTAGAAAGTTGATTAAAATTGCATGCTCTATCTGAACCATGAAAGTTTAATTTTCACTAGACTATTCCTTTAACATGAAATATATGACCCTGCACCCCTATCAGCAATGTGCTTAACTTAATCAGACCTCTAATCAGGTCAATATCTCTGCAGCCCCTGTAACGTATATATTCCCATATCAGAAATCAAATTAGACCCATTGCTCTGAAGCCCCTGTCTACTAAACATCTATATCGGACCCATTGCTCTGAAGCCCCTGTCTACTAAACATCTATATCGGACCCATTGCTCTGAAGCCCCTGTCTACTAAACATCTATATCGGACCCATTGCTCTGAAGCCCCTGTCTACTAAACGTCTATATCAGACCCATTGCTCTGAAGCCCCTGTCTACTAAACGTCTATATCAGACCCATTGCCCTGAAGCCCCTGTCTACTAAACGTCTATATCAGACCCATTGCCCTGAAGCCCCTGTCTACTAAACGTCTATATCAGACCCATTGCTCTGAAGCCCCTGTCTACTAAACGTCTATATCAGACCCATTGCCCTGAAGCCCCTGTCTACTAAACGTCTATATCAGACCCATTGCCCTGAAGCCCCTGTCTACTAAACGTCTATATCAGACCCATTGCCCTGAAGCCCCTGTCTACTAAACGTCTATTATCAGACCCATTGCCCTGAAGCCCCTGTCTACTAAACGTCTATTATCAGACCCATTGCCCTGAAGCCCCTGTCTACTAAACGTCTATATCAGACCCATTGCCCTGAAGCCCCTGTCTACTAAACATCTATATCAGACCCATTGCCCTGAAGCCCCTGTCTACTAAACGTCTATATCAGACCCATTGCCCTGAAGCCCTGGTTTGTCATGCCCACATTGTCTCTCAGAACAAACCGTTTAGTCCTGCAACTCCTGTCAAGGATATTAAAACTTGGGAAAAGGAATTAGTGGGGATTGGGGATGGCACTACTTAATGGTGACCCAATTGAAAATACTATAATTAAATTGAGGGAGTGGGTGCTGTATACAATAAAATGTAGTTGTGACCCAGCTACACAAAGTGTAAACTAAATAGCACTCCTCACCATTATAACCACTTAAGAATGAATTAGATTATTGTAGCAGATCTGTCTCTAATTGTAGGTAACACCTAAGAATATACAGGAAATTCCCGAAATTGGGAACACTGGAAAAGGGGTTAAAAAATGTAATTTTATTAAATGATAAAAATGGGGAAAGCACAAGTTTAAAATCAAATAGTGAGACCACAGTAATAATGCACCAATCAGATGCTAGTGAAATCACTGAGAGAAAAATATTGTAAATTGTCAGATAGTTATATACTGGCACACTGTGTAGTGTTTGGTGACTGTATATTTCCCTTACATAGAGAATAGAAAGAACTTATTATTTGCCAGCATTTGTGTACACTATGTAACTAGACAGTTTGAAAATGGTATTAATTAATATATTAATTTTATACTGACACTGTGAAACTATTATGGTTATGTGCAACATTGCTGCTACAAATATATAACAGTTGTTAATCCGCAGCATCATCTAACATACGCAGGAACAAGATCAATCATTTATTCACTTCTGTCTGATATAATATGCATATGTGATTTCCCCATTTTTAACCATTTATTAATAAAATAAATTTTTTTAACCCCTTTTCCAGGGTTCCCAATTACGGGAATTTCCTGTATATTCTTAGGTGTTACCTACAATTAGAGCCAAATCAGCTACAATAATCTAATTCATTCTTAAGTGGTTATAATGGTGAGGAGTGCTATTTAGTATACACTTTGTGTAGCTGGGACATCACTACACTCTTTCATCATGTCAAGGATATGTCTGCATCAGTCCTTAGGGACCATGACCCTAAAGCTCTTATCAGTCACATGCCCATATCTACAGTTGCACGCTGGCCATTATTTTACGGTTCAGGTCAATGCAAATGCATTTTTTTTTTTTAAAAATGACCTGTTATGAGGAAACTGTTGAGTGTTAGGGATTCTAATTGGAAATAAATAATATTTTAAAATGAGTCCAATCAGCTTTAGTTTCTGAATGTTGCTGCATAATTACACAAATGTATATTATTTAGCATGGCCAGTATTTTTTTGTTTTCCAAGAAAAGTGGCAACCCTATATGCCCAGGATAAACTTAAGATCTGACTAAAAGCCCAGCAGTACCAGTTAAGTATATGACTACATTACACATCAGAACAGGCCCATGTCCGTGAAGCTCCTGTCAACCATAACCTCACATTACACCTCAGGTCAGACACCAAAGCTCTGAAGCCCTTGTCAGACATACGTCCACATCAGACCTCAGATCAGACACCACGGCCCTGAAGCCCCCTGCCAGCCACATTCCCACATCAGACACCACAGCCCTGAAGCCCCTGCCAGCCACATTCCCACATCAGACCAGACACCACAGCCCTGAAGCCCATGCCAGCCACATTCCCACATCAGACCTCAAATCAGACCCCGAAGCCCCAGCCAGCCACTTTCCCACATCAAACCTCAGATCAGACACCACATCCCTGATGCCCCTGACAGCCACATTCCCACATAAGAATCAAACACTACAGCCCTGAAGTCCCTGCCAGCCACATTCCCACATCAATCCTCAGATCAGACACCACAGCCCTGATGCCCCTGCCAGCCACTTTCCCACATCAGACCTCAGATCAGACACCCCAACCCTGAAGCCCCTGCCAGCCACTTTCCCACATCAGACCTCAGATCAGACACCATAGCCCTGACAGCCACATTCCCACATCAATCCTCAGATCAGACACCACAGCCCTGATGCCCCTGCCAGCCACTTTCCCACATCAGACCTCAGATCAGACACCCCAACCCTGAAGCCCCTGCCAGCCACTTTCCCACATCAGACCTCAGATCAGACACCATAGCCCTGACAGCCACATTCCCACAAAAGAATCGAACACTACATCCTGATGCCCCTGCCAGCCACTTTCCCACATTATATCTCAGATCAGACACCACATCCCTGAAGCCCCTGCCAGCCTCATTCCCACATCAGACCTGACACCCCTGGCAGCCACATTCCCACATAAGAATCAAACACTACATCCTGAAGTCCTTGCCAGCCACATTCCCACATCAGACTCAGACACTACAGCCCTGACGTCCCTGTCAACTATTTCCCCACATCAGACCTTTAGATTAGACACCATGGCCTTGGAGGTATTGTCAGCCTTATCCAAACATTAGGCACCATGACCCTGAAGCCTGTCAACCATATCACCAAATCCGACACCATGGCCCTGAAGTATGTCAGGGGCTTCAGACACCATGGCTTTGAAGCCCCTGACAGAATTATCCCCACATCTCGCCTTCAGATCACACACCATGGCCCTGAAGCCCTGCCCCTGGCAAGACAACTTTAGAGCCCGTTTTTCAAATGTATTTTTCAGGACAGCCAGTGAAAATACTGTGTTAAAATGCTGGACACTGGGGAACCCTATGGCCACTATAGTTTGCCCCATACGTCTACATTTTATATTTTTTGATACCCAGACACGTTCCATCTGTAATGTGTATTCACGTGACAGGAGCTGCTAATAACTTGTGTAATTAGATACAATTTATGCGGGTATAAAGATAACGCAGCGACAACGTCACTGCAGCTGCCAGAAGCCTCTCTACGTCACGTGACAGAAACTGTCCTGACCTGGCTCAGCGGCTGCGTTTTTCTGGCACGCCTTCCTTTGACGTCATCAAACCGCGACGCTTGCGGCACAGAGCCAGTGATGTACGCGTACGTGGCGCTGACGTCAGTGACTTCCCCGGCACCCAGTCGGCAAAAAAGCTTAAGCAGTGGCCGGTGAGACGAACGGTGAGTGAGAGAAGTAAATTGACGTCATATGTACTGTAGGCGACTTGAGGTATCGTGAGGGCTGGTCACGTCATATGAGAATTGGATGGGGGCGACGGGAGCTGTGTGTGATGAGTAGGGGACCGTATGACGGTGAGTGGGCGGCCCCTTACGTGGTGTATTCCTGGGGAAGGGAATGTTGCGATGGTCACTCCTGACATGACGTCACAAGCCCCCAAGGGAAAAGATAACCACTCTTGTGAGGTCACTGCCACCTGTTAGGTTTACTGTGCTGGCACTTTTCTACTTATAGGGGAGGGGGTGAACCCCCTTCATTAGTGCATTTGGTAAAGTCTGAGTTTAGTGGGGGAGCCATATACTGGGGAGCAACCGCTCTGTTTGCCCTACACCCCTAGGCAGCTGCTTCACCACATCGCTAGATAGTGACAGTGATACATTGTTGCAAACAAAACAGTGAAGCTGTGGGATAAGCAATATAGACCCCATATAGACTCCCCCAGGCATCCGCTTGACTTGTGCCCTATAATATTGTACACAGCACTGAGCCTTCCAGACAATTTTTTTTATTAAAGGGTCATGAAACTCAAAACAATATTTCATGATTCCAAAAGAGAATACAATTTGTAACCAAATTTCTAGTTAATTTCTATTATATAATTTGCTAACAAAAAAAAATAGAAAATAGATGTGAAATAGCTGAATCCTGAAAGGAAAAAAAAATGGGTTTCATGTCCCTTTTAAAATTATGTTATACAATGCTGAACTTTTTTTTTTTAAGTCTGCTTTAATTTTTGGACAGTTTTGTTCATGGCTGAGCACACATATGTGCAGTGTGCTTAGCAACTACGTTTGGTACATATTCATTACTGGTTGCTTTTACATTGGTTTTGTATACATTTATGGAGTATTCTGTTGTGAAAGCATTCTCTGCAGTGCTATTCTAGGGCCACAATAAATTTAAAAGGGCATGATAGCAAATTGTGTTGAGAGCTTAAAGGGACAGTCTACCATAGAATTGTTATTGTTTTAAAAGATAGATAATCCCTTTATTACCCATTCCCTAGTTTTGCATAACCAGCACTGTTATATTAATATACTTTTTTACCTTTGTGATTACCTTGTATCTAGGAACCTTCTTCCAGCCCCCTGATCACATGACTGTGACTGTTTATTATCTATTGTCTTAAATTTAGCATTGTATTGTGCTAGATCTTAAATAACCCCCTGTGCCTGAACACAGTGTTATCTATATGGCCCACGAGTACTTTCTGTCTCTTTGTGTTGAAAAGAGATTTAAAAAGCATGTGATAAGAGGCAGCCCTCAAAGGCTTAGAAATTAGCATATGAGCCTACCTATGTTTAGTTTAAACTAAGAATACCAAGAGAAAAAAGCAAATTTGATGATAAAAGTAAATTGGAAAGTTGATTAAAATTAAAAAGTCCTATCTGAATAATGAAAGTTTAATTTATACTAGACTGTCCCTTTAAAACAGGGATGAAAAAGTGTTTAAAAATACAGGAACCAGCAATTATCTGACAGGGCTGCTGTTTGTTTTGCACACTGGTTTCACTGCTTCTCACAGCACATATAGGTAGGTACTGTGTGCTCCCTCTTGGAGGTTGGCAGATTACACAGTGAATCTGGAAGCAGTTGTTTGGGGAGTCAGTGGTGTAACAACTCTACCCGAATGCCATAGGGTAGGGTTCATCAAACTTTTTCCCCCAAAGACTTGGTGCACCCGTCCTTGGCAAACCTTTATGCTTGGTTCTGAATTTTTTTTTAAGTAATATACAACAAGAAAGTTGAAATTTTTGGAGAAATGTCTAAAATTTGTGCATACTTTTATACCTGATTTGTAGTCAAACTTGAAAGTGTTGTAAAAGGTAATAACACACATACTCCACACACACATACACCACGCCCACACACGACACATACTCACACAGCGCACGCACGCCACATACACACTCTCTCACCCAGCGCGTGCGCCAGATACATTCTCACCCAGCGCGTGCGCCACATACACTCTCTCACACGGCGCACATGCACCACATACACTCTCTCACACGGCAAGCGCCGCATACACTCTCTCACACGGTGCGCGTGCCACGTATACTTTCTCATACGGCGCACACGCCACTCTCTCATACGGCGAACACGCCACACACACAGTCATAACCCAGTAAACATGTTGTTGCGACCCAGGAACAGGTCGTGACCCATGTTTTGAAGAACTCTGCAATAGGGATAGTGACCCAGCTGTGCGCAGTGACAGGACTGCTGTGTACTCTATGCTAGTGCAGCTGCTGCTGGCAGTGCATATGACCTACATTTCCCAGCATTTGAAACAAAATACCATGTATAGGAAAGCAGCAGGGTCTTAACAAGTCCTGCTATTAAAGCATAGTATATGCCACATTATTTTTATTATTATTATTAATGGCTACTGACCAATTGTAAGCAGGAATTATACTTGTGACTTGTCTTGTCTGAAAAATCAACCATAGAAACCAAGTTCTTACCTCTGACAGTATATATATTTCTTCTGTGCAATGACGCTGTGTATCTTACCTCTGCCAGTATATACATTTCTTCTGTGCAATGACGCTGTGTATCTTACCTCTGCCAGTATATACATTTCTTCTGTGCAATGACGCTGTGTATCTTACCTCTGCCAGTATATATATTTCTTCTATGCAATGACGCTGTGTATCTTACCTCTGACAGTATATATATATATTTCTTCTGTGCAATGACGCTGTGTATCTTACCTCTGCCAGCCCAGTATATATATTTCTTCTATGCAATGACGCTGTGTATCTTACCTCTGCCAGTATATACATCTCTTCTCTTCTATGCAATGACGCTGTGTATCTTACCTCTGCCAGTATATACATTTCTTCTGTGCAATGACGCTGTGTATCTTACCTCTGACAGTATATACATTTCTTCTGTGCAATAACGCTGTGTATCTTACCTCTGACAGTATATACATTTCTTCTGTGCAATGACGCTGTGTATCTTACCTCTGACAGTATATACATCTCTTTTCTCTTCTGTGTAATGATGGCTTTTTACTGTTGGTGACTGTTCTGTGACTATGGCTCCTCTGTATTTGTGCTGAATAGAAATACAATATCCTCCCCTTAATCCTGTTCCTTTATGTGGAGCTCACCAGCAATGCCTCTTGTATATTCTTCGGGCTCTTGTGTATTCACTTAGGAGCCGGGCTTAGTGCTGTCTTCCTCCCTTACTGTGTGTGGGTGAGACTGCTGGATCGGGCATAGACAAGAGGACGCATCCTTCTGGAGATCAAGTGGTTCACTTACTACTGCTAACCTTTCTGCGGATCTTTACTTTGCGCTCATTAGAGTTATTTTTAGGAATTGCCGCTGAAGGGTTTCTGTGGAGATTAGTTTGTAACATTTTTTAAATACAAAAGCAAAAGAGGACTCTGGGGTTTTTGACAAGGACTTAAAGGGATAGTAAACCCAAACATTTTCTTTCATTATTTGGATAGCGCATGCAATTTTAAGCAACTTTCTTATTTACTCCTATTATCAATTTTTCTTAGTTCTCTTGCTATCTTTATTTGAAAGGCAGGAATGAAATCTTTGGAACCGACCTATTTTTTGATCAGTAACTTGGATAGGGCATGAAGATTGGTGCCTGCATTTAGCCATCCAATCAGCAAGCGCAACCCAGGTTCTCAACCAAAAATGGGCTGGCTCCAAAACTTTTTTTGCTTTTTCAAATAAAGATAGCAAAAGAACAAAGAAAAATTGATAATAAAAGTAAATTAGAAAGCTCCTTTAAAATTGCTGCTCTATCTGAATCATGACAGGAAAAAAATGGGTTTCACATCCCTTTAAGTATATTAGGAACCTGTGTCAGTTGATATTGTTAAAGGGACAGTCTAGTCAAAATTTAAACTTGCATGATTCAGATAGGGCATGACATTTTAAACAGCTTTCCATTTTGCTTTAATCATTAAATTTGCTTTGTTCTCTTGGTCATTTCTTGTTGAAAGCTAAACCTAGCTAGGCTTGAAGGCTGCTTCTTATCTCAGTGCATCTTGACAGATTTTCACAGTTAGACAGCGCTAGTTCATGTGTGTCATATAGATAACATTGAGCTCACTCCCGTGTCAGGGCTGGACTGGGACCAAAAAGAGACCCGGGCATTTTAGGGCAATGAGGCTCACTCGCATACACTGATATATTCTGAATCATGTGAGTGACTTAAATCATACATTTCGGATAATCTGATTAGGGATTACTGAGCCAGCAGCATTGCAATCGTTTTTTTAACCAGTCCCTTTAACAATATAGAAAAAGCAACGTTCTTTTTAGGTTGTCTTTCATAAATCAAGTGCATTTAGCCTTAGTATCAGCCTGCAACTCAGTCTTGTTGTTACATAGAAGACCAGGAGACCCCTCAAGAAAAAAAACCATTGGCAGTTTTCACCAATTAACATCAAACGCATTAGCCAATGTCCATTAGATATCAAGAATGGTATTAATATAAAAGAAAGGAAGACTTGAGAATGATAGAGAAGACAGAGTCTTAGAGAAAATAAAATACATGGATGTGAAGGTAAAATGAGGGAAAGGTATAAGAGAATGTGTAGGCATGTCAAAATCCATCCAGAAATGTACCCTGCTCTCAAAACTTCCTTACAGGTGGAACAAACAAATAGAGAAAGTGAAAATGGTTGTAGAACTCAAGGGAAGAAGTATAACTGTAAGTAACTGTCAGTGCAAGCAGGAAGCAATATGTAGGAAAGAGCAACTGAAGATACCTGCAGTAATACAGGTCCTCCAGAAAAAGTTATAGGCATAAAGGGCTGAGGTGTTGTAATCCTTAACTGATTTCGGTGCCAAAGTAATTAGATGAGCGTAATCAGGATACAGGCCTCAAATGGTAACAGGTAGTCTCTGTGAAACAGAACACTATACAAACTTGCTCAAATCACAATCCAATAAAAATAGAAACACACAAAAAAATGTGATCGTGCATAAAAGGATATATTAAAAAAAAGTCCCAAAGAAGATAACTGATGTTGATCTTTCCAGAAAAACCTTGGGGGAAAAAGAAGGCAAAAACACATAGTGATGGTCCTGCTTATAATAAATAGCTCATAAAGAGGCAGAAAGGGGTACTCACATACTCTAGAGCTTCAAAATCAAGCTCTAGTTTTTCAGGCACAGGCAAGACTCAAAGTAGGAGACAAAAGGCAAAGATTGAGGTCCCAAATGGGTTAAAACTCTACATGGAAGGACTCATAAGTGGATACAACATAACAATTTATTTGTAAAATAAGTGAGGTCACAAGGCATATAAACAAGACTGTCGAAATCAAACAAAGGCCGTGTTTTCACAATGTCTAATGAATGCCGTTATTGGTTCAGTATGGTACAAGACTCCGCCTCTCTTGTGATGTCACCCCGCTCCGACGTACGTTTCGCCAATCACAGCTTGTCTTTTTCAAGGATGTCCTTGGCTGCTGCTTGTGTTCTTTTGTAGTTGTTAATCCACTTCTGATTGGATTACAGATTTCTTTTCAAGTGTATTATCAATGTCCATTAGCTTAATAAGGGTTATGAAAAATAAACTTATCGTACAAACAATAATATCAATGTACAAAAAAAGATTATATATCTATATAATCAATATAAAATATCCAATATAAAAAGAAAATTTTAAAAGATCACGGAGTGTAAATGTATAGGATAGCGTGGGGGTCGAACCTAGGTCTTTGAGGCTATACATAAAAATAATAAATATATAGATTAGCTATTTTTAGAAACTTATGTCACTCAGAGTCTATATATCTTATCAAAAAATAAGTCCTATTTAAAAATTATTTTAAAAATAATTATTATACATGGGATCGAACCAGCGACCTTATGGTAATATTAAATATTATCTAAAGGGTTTCAGCCCTCTCTGCTGTTGAGCTTATGAGAAATTTTATTGAAGGTAGACTAGAGATGGGACCAGAGGGGGGAAAAAAAGGGAAGTCTTATTCTAGAAAATGATATAGTTCAACATCTTTATTAAGGCCGTTTGGAATAATAGTATTAAGATCAAAAATCCATTTAATCTCCATTTTGCCTAAGGCCGTATTAATGTCCCCATCTCTCCAATGTGGTTTAACTTTTTGTATACCCAAGTACAATATTATTTGTTTAGGGTCGCAATTGTGTTCCCTTTTTAAAATGGTCTGATAGGGCATGTTAATCATAACCCTTTTTTAATATTATATACATGTTCTCTAAACCTTATGGATAATTTCCTAGAAGTTCTTCCAGTTTTAAATTAAATTACATGAACATTTTTAATAGATAGTTTACATTATCTGAGTTGCAAGTAATCATTTGTCTTATCTCATAATTTGAGTCCTTCCATGCAGAGTTTTAACCCATTTGGGACCTCAATCTTTGCCTTTTGTCTCCTACTTGGAGTCTTCCTGTGCCTGAAAATCTAGAACTTGATTTTGAAGCTCTAGAGCAGGGGTCGCCAACCTTTCGGACCTCAGGGACCACTAAACTCACAATTTTGAATCCCGTGGACCACTAACATTATTTTTTTTTTAAAAGGTACAAATGTCTAGTGTGTGTGTGTGTGTGTGTATGTATGTGTGTGTATATATATATATATATATATATATATATATATATATATATATATATATATATATATATATATATATATATATATATATATATATATATATATATACACACACACATACTGTACATAACTAGTATAACCATAGCTAAGTTTACATTATGTATAATTTTTACACATTTTTAAGACTTATTTTTTGAATGACAGAACTGAGAGAATACATCCAAATGACAGATGAAGGGTGAGTGACAACTTTTGAGCTGGAAACAGAGAGGCAGAAAGTGGGGGAAAAAAAGAATTATGTTTAAAAGGATCACAAGACTTCCAAGTTACCTTCCCAGTTAGGAATTATTCAAAATTACTTATGATCATGGACATTAGAGTCATAAATTAAGTTTATATCAGAAAGCTCCCAATATGGATGTGAGCTAATCATGACTGATGATACTGGCAATTACTAGTATACTGGTGGGATATGGCTGATCTGCTGGATGGCAATTACTGGAATTCAGGTGGAATAAAATTATTATAATGAAAAATAATTAATATTTCATAAAAAAAGAAGATGGAGGGGAGGAAGACAAACAGTGATGTAAGTCCATCTGAAGGAATTAGGAAAACTACTACAAAGAGAAGAAGAAAATAAATGAAATAAAAGATTAAAAAAATTTGAATTTTTTTCCTTTTATATACTTTTATTCCAGTAATTCAAGCCAAGACTATACCAACCTTTGATGGCTTTAGAATGGAAGCATCTTTCTCTGAGCAGCGCACCAGACGGGAGGAGTTAAAAATACAATCTAGCTACGCAAGTTGCGCAGTACTATGCAACGTGCGTAGGGAGATTGTACTTTAACAACTCCTCCGTCGTTTTTCTCTGATGTCTAGCCAGGCACTGTAGGAAGTTGCGGCGCGACGGGGTGACACCATCGGAGGAGATTAATTCCTGCTTGCTGGTGCCAAGGACCACCAACATCTTCTCGTGGACCACCAGTGGTCCATGGACCACTGGTTGGCGACCGCTGCTCTAGAGCATGCGAGTACCCCTTTCTGCCTCTATATGAGCTATTTTTATTATCAGCAGGAATTCACTATATGTGTGTTTTCCTTCTTTTTCCCTGAGGTTTTTTTTTGGAAAAGATTAACAGCAGTTGTCGTCTTTGGGACTTTTTAAATATATCCTTGTATGCACTATCACAGTCAGTCATATGTGTTTTCACAGCCAATGGAGAAAAGCAGAGAAGTGTAGAAACAGGCTAGGGATGAGGATATTCAAGAAGCAGAACAACAATAACATGGTTGATTGTAAGACAGATTATATAGAGAGAGAGAATAACTAAACTGAGCCAATTCTTAACCTGTTAGGACGTTGTATTCCGTCCGAATTTTGCTTGGCTTTAGCGCCGTAGCACGGAATACAACGTCCTAACCGCTTGGCTTTCCTGAAGCCACTGGCACTTCCCTGATGGGATCGCGGTCTGGAAGGCGTGCCTAGCATCATAGGGATGCCCCCCTGACGCGATCCCATCATTGAAATCACATGCACAATCCCAAGATTTAAATTTGTTTACATCGGATCAATTGTTCCGATGTAGACACGTTAACCCTGGCACGAAAACGATAAATGGAGCTCAAAAAGTCTACAGCTGTAGACATGGTTGACTACACCTGCTTCTACAAATAGGACTGTGGGCTTCCTCTCGTCATATTTACATAAACATTTCTACCAAGTCCTTGAGGCACATTGGTTTTTACTTTGTCACAGCAGACTGCTAAACAGGCGTTCATTGAGTGTGTCATATACCCGTATTGTCTAGCGTATTCTTATGAGCTTTATTTGTGGTTCTCAATGCTAGAATCATCTTTTTGGTACATAGGATTGTTATTTTTATGTTAATATTCTGCTTGTTCCGCTGCATACTATAAATTAGTGGATTCCAGTTTAACACATTAAAGGTCCGATTTGGATACCACATTGTCATGACCACGCATATCAACTAAGCTAGTGGAAAGGGTGTTTGACAATCACCCGGAAGTGTGACGCTATTTGCGTGCAAAGTCTGAGCGATAGGTTATGTTGCCATGGCTCCGGGCGGAGGGTGATGACGTTAGTGTGTCTATACCCGATCCAGCTGTACACAGCACAGATGATGTTCGCGGTTCTCTTATAGCGTATCAGGTAACGGTTAGGGGGTTTATAAATCACTTTTCTAGGGGTATTTTAGATATATGTTGTGTTTACATATGTGACCAAGGCCTCTGTGAGGGGCCGAAACGTTGTTTTTCTCTTTGACGCAATAAAGGTGTTGAATGTCTGCCATTTCTTGAAGATCGAAGGGGATATATACCGGATCCTGATCCTTGTGTGTTCTATTTTTTTTTTCCCCTCATTGACAGACAAGGACAACAAAACACCTTGCAACTAGAAGACTTTTTTTGTAGTATTGCAATACCTTAACATACCAGACGAGTGTGAACATTATGTGAATGTATTAACGCTTTGTTTGCTACAGTTGCTTTTCAATAACTAAAATCCACTGTTTGCCTTATTTGAAAGAGCCAATCCCAACTTGTTACTGGGGTAAACTTAGCTAGCCACTATCATTCTGTTAGCAATCCTTGCATTGTTTTGCATTATCTTATCTAATCACTTCTGCTAAGACCAATTAGGGACAGATCTTTAGCAGGGTCAGTGTGCACTTCTAGTTCTCAGAATCAAAAACTTACACTTCAAGTTAAATCACGGGAAAAAAGGAAGGAAACGTGTCTTATCACGTACATGAAAGAGCAGCAAATAAACATGTTTAAACTATATTTTTGCATGGAAATAGCTTAGTTAAAAGTATTGCTGTTTTAGATTATAAACAGCAGGAAGTGCGTGTTTGTGCACAGCTGAAATACAAGGAGCTGATTGCTGGCATATAAGAATATCTCGGGCTGCTCTGTTGGCAAAGCATAAATGCCTTTATTATATACTATATACTCTTTGCTATATACTCTTTGCTATATGCTATATACTCTTTGCTATATGCTATATACTCTTTGCTATATGCTATATACTCTTTGCTATATGCTATATACTCTTTGCTATATGCTATATACTCTTTGCTATATGCTATATACTCTTTGCTATATGCTATATACTCTTTGCTATATGCTATATACTCTTTGCTATATGCTATATACTCTTTGCTATATGCTATATACTCTTTGCTATATGCTATATACTCTTTGCTATATACTCTTTACTCTTTATTATATGCGCTAAAGGGGAAAAATCATTCAGTTCCCTGTTTGTGTTTGAGTACATAATGACTGGTTTTAGTGCAGAAACCGTTAAATTACTTTTCCATCACGTACACAAGCGAACTTGTTAAACCAGTCAGTGTCAAGGATAGAAGATGCTAGTTCTTTGCTTGCAAAATTAAGTAGTTTTCCAGCCTCCAGTCAAGTTAAAAAGACCTTTATTAATTTCTTACAGGGTCCATCACATTAACCAACAACGTTTCAAACCTATTTCAGATTAAGAACCTGAAATAGGTTTGAAACGTTGTTGGTTAATGTGAGATGATTAAGAACCTGAAATAGGTTTGAAACGTTGTTGGTTAATGTGATGGACCCTGTAAGAAATTAATAAAGGTCTTTTTAACTTGACTGGAGGCTGGAAAACTACTTAATTTTGAATACATATTGGGGTTTGGCTAACCCTTTCCTGTGCCCCAGAAAGGAAAAGAGAGGTGCTGTCTTTCACCATTCTCATACAGTTCTTTGCTTGCACCAGCATTTGCTTAGCTTCATTCTCTGACAAACTTTTTTTTTTTTTTTTTCTTTCTAGCCGGTTTTGGACCCATGAACACTCGCAAACGCCTCGGTTCTCGTAACACTGACCAAGGAGTATACGTAGGACCATCTCAGACTCAGGTCCTGCCCTCCACCGCCGCAACCACTGCTGAGTCACCTTTACCCCCTCCTCCTGCTCCCATTGCTGACATTATGTCCTGTCGAGACCGCACCGCCGAGTTTATGTCCGCCTGCAAGTCCTTGAGGGGGCGACAGGTAAGAGAGACTACACACCGTAAGGGTTCTCACGCTGCATCTGAAGCTTGAAGAATTAGAGCACTAAGGTCTGGGAACGATCAGGGTTAAAAAAAGAGACACTTTACCAAATTAAAGGGACATTTAACACTAAATAAATGCTAGATAGAATAAAGCATTCAAATTAAAGATTAGTCTGAGAATAACATGTAGATCAATTTTTATTTTTTTAAGTTTCATTAGCTGTTTAAATATTGACAAAATAAGTGTAAAGTTTTAGTGTCTATAAAACAATGGGAGCTGCCATGTTGTAACTTAGGTTACCTTCTCTGCTGTGGCCAATCAGGGACAGTTATAAATAGGTCACTAGAGTGTGCAGCCAATGGCTGTGTGGATTATAACCGTGTCCTGTACTTCCATTTCTAACAGGAACGGAAAATCTCATAATTTCAGAATGGAATTACAGCAAAAGGGAAAAAATAAATTATATATATATATATATATATATATATATATATATATATATATATATATATATATATATATATATATATATATATATTAATTACCATCACAGTGTTTAATGTCCCTTTAAAGACCAAAATGACACACTGGTGATATAGTAATATGTTGTGCAAATCTCCTAAAAAAGTGTTTTAATTTCATAAAAGGTTTAAAATCTTATGATGAAATATTTGAGGTGTTTGTAATCTCACTATTTTATTATTTGTCCTATATAACTAATATTATAATGTAGGGCTGCAACTAACGATTATTTTCATAATCGATTAATCGGCCGATTATTTTTTCGACTAATCGGATAAAAAGAGAATCAATAATAGTTTTCTATGTTTTAAATAAAATCCACATAATGAGTGTTACAAATATAAACTTCAGACTAAAACTTTACATTAACACAACTGTTTCTTCAATTTTTAAGCAGCAGAGCACAGTTTTATAATTAAACAAAACAAAACCACAAACTGTTTGAAAAGAGGTAGAACTAGAAAGAGTTAGCCTATCACTGTTAATAACATTCTGTTATTCACTCTTTCAGAAACTTTGCATTGAAATGCAAAAATCTCAACATGTGCACATGCTTCTGGCTAAGGCTGGTTTTCTGTTTGCAGCTATAATTCCTGCAGCAGAGAAAAGGCTGTTGAGGTGTATAAGTAGGGTTTTGCCAATTTCAGTGGGATATTTATCTTTGTTAGCTCTTCACCAATGCTAAGTGTTTTCTACATTGGCAAGGGGCCTCTCAATAAAGTAACCCTTGACTTCATTCTAACATAAAAAATATCTTGAATATCTATATGCAATGGTAAATAACCAGCTATACAAGGTTAGGGGAAATATCTAGTCCGCTCTAAAAATAACAGATCTATACATATAGGTTGAATCTGGTACATATTATAACAATATATAAAAAATACAATAAAAAACAAACCAAAAGGACTATATATCAATAACAGGACAAAGCCTTACACATTTATTTATACTGTACATATAATCAGCAATAACAAGCAAAACACTAATAATTGTGCAAACAGATAATAGTGCACATCAATTTAAATAACTCCCATCAATCTAGGGGCAAGGTGTAAACAACAAGCTTGGCACCATATCCTGAAAAGCATAGTTCCAAATCACCTGATTTAATATAAACAATCCAAATGATGACTAATATTATTTCTGGGTTGCACATAAGCCAGGGGTAGTTGTAAACGTATACTGTCCTGAAAAAGTGAAAAGTAGACGTCCTTTAGGCTAAGGACATAACCATAAAACACAATACCATGTGCAGGAGCTCAGTGTTATGAAGCAGCTGGTGCTGTGCACAGACCAACTAATTGCAAACCAATTAATCGATTATGAGATTCGTTGACAACCATTTTCATAATCGATTATTATCGATTATGAAGATTAGTTGTTGCAGCTCTATTATAATGTGACTTGAAAGTGACTGAATTTGCACATGCATAACCGTGCTCTCTCTGTCTCGTTAGAATGGTGTGCAACACTCCTCAACGCTCAGCGCTGTCAAACAGAGAAGTGAATTTACACTTATGGCCAAGTAAGTACCCCCGTGCCCTATAACCGCTTTTGTTTTGTTGCGTCTTTAATCTATTTTTGTTCTTCACATTTGTATATCTGCTTCTTTCAAAGGTTTTTTCCTCGTGATCTATGCTTATTATTTTGTCCCTGCTTTGTATTTCTCCTCAAATTTACTCTTTTGTTCATCCCAGTGTATACAGTTGCAAGAAAACGCTTATGATTCTTTTTTTGTAATGACCCTGGATTGGTGTATTTATTGCTTGTGCAAATGCTGTCTGACTTTCTGCTAAGCCATAGTAATAGGCTTACAGAGTCTGCATAATGCCAAGTCTATTACATAAAATATAAACAAATAAAGTCTATAACATGCAAACAATTGTGCTTCTTGCTAATACACAGTTAATGTGAACCTCTACGCTAATGACTTTTCCAAAGGTATTTGGAGTCTTCTGTTGCACACAAGATAATATATATGTAGTAGTAATATTATTATATATATATATATATATATAACATACACACACACACACACACACACTGTATCAATCCGTTCTATGTCTATAAATATGTTTATTAACATGATATACAAACAACATACTGTGGTGTTATAGCTGTAAAGACTGAACACAGATGATTATCATTACGTTGATTACTCAATATTTAAAAGTTGGATACAGGTTTTCTACTTTGTCCATGACGAAGTGCCTTCGGGCAGGAAACGCGCAGGACAGTTCCCCCTGCTGGGCCAAATACCCTGTGGATTTTAACTTAAATAAAGGATTGTTTATTTATACGGCACAAAGCTTTACATTTCTTTCCTCAGCTGGTAAGGAGCGTTGTCAGCTATAAAAATAATGCAAACAGTTTGGTCCCTGACAGTCTGAACCGCTGAAGAAAGAGCCGGCCGGTCATGGGAACTAGGCCCCAATTAAACATTATGGGCTAGATTTCGAGTGTATTGCCTACGCGAGCACAATATTCGTGCTACACTCAGTAATACCAGCGCAGCGAAGGGGGTAAGTCGTGCAGCATTGGGCAGCAAATATTAAATAAATATATATGTATATGAAAATATTATATATATATATATATATATATATATATATATATATATATATATATATATATATATAACACACAGTCCCCATGGACCGCAATGTAAAGGCACTTTTCAGTGCCGTTTTTTTTTTCTAACACCCCACATCTACTCAATTTAATCTCTAAAAACTGCTTTGTGCAGTTGTTTTAAAAGAAAAATGCTATTTTATTTCAAAAACCCACCCTATAACATATCTCTGGTTAATTTTTGGAGCGCTAATTCCTACCGTAAGCTCGCGATAACATTAACCAGCTGATTGTAATGGCTGGTTAATTATCGTGGACCTGTATACGAAAAACGGGCGCATGATAAATTAGTGCTCCACTTGTAATCTTATAAAAAGAATAATAAAAATGCACAAAGCTGGAAAAGTATTTTTAACGGCTACAATGAGGCGAATAGCCTACAAATGGAGGATATTCAGTACTGATGACACTGTCTTACGATTTAGCATCTTACAACGGTCACAGCTAGAGTGCAGCTTGCATTGCTGACTGAGGTGAAAAAGAACCTTGGGGCAACAGTGTAAAAAATCTTAAAGGGACATAAAACCCAAAATTTTTCTTTTTCAGGTAGAGAATACAACTTTAAACATTCCAATTTGTTTCATTCTTCAGATATCCTTTGTTGAAGAAGTAGCAATGCACCTGAGTGAGCCAATCACAGGAGGCATCTATGTGCAGCCACCAATCAGCAGCTAATGAGCCTATTTTGATATAATTTTCAACAAAGGATATCAAGGGAATGAAGCAAATTAGATAGCAGAAGTAAATTGGAAAGTTGTTTAAAATTGCATGGTCTATCTAAATAATGACAGGAAAAAAATTGGGTTTCATGTCCCTCTGACCCCTTAAGGACCAAGGCCATTTTTCAATTTCTTTGCCTTAAGGACCAGGGCTATTTTTACATTTCTGCGGTGTTTGTGTTTAGCTGTAATTTTCCTCTTACTCATTTACTGTACCCACAAATATTATATACCGTTTTCTCGCCATTAAATGGACTTTCTACAGATACCATTATTTTCATCATATCTTATAATTTACTATAAAAAAATGTATAAAATGAGGAAAAAAAATCGAAAAAAAAACCTTTTTCTAACTTTGACCCCCAAAATCTGTTACACATCTACAACCACCAAAAAACACCCGTGCTAAATAGTTTCTAAATTTTATCCTGAGTTTAGAAATACCCAATGTTTACATGTTCTTTGCTGTTTTTGCAAGTTATAGGGCAATAAATACAAGTAGCACTTTGCTATTTCCAAACCACTTTTTTTCAAAATTAGCGCTAGTTACATTGGGACACTGATATCTTTCAGGAATCCCTGAATATCCCTTGATATGTATATATATTTTTTTAGAAGACAACCCAAAGTATTGATCTAGGCCCATTTTGGTATATTTCATGCCCCCATTTCACCGCCAAATGCAATCAAATAAAAATCGTTCACTTTTTCACAATTTTTTTCACAAACTTTTTAGGTTTCTCACTGAAATTTACAAACAGCTTGTGCAATTATGGCACAAATGGTTGTAAATTCTTCTCTGGGATCCCCTTTGTTCAGCAATAGCAGACATATATGGCTTTGGTGTTGCTTTTTGGTAATTAGAAGGCAGCTAAATGCCACTGAGCATCACACGTGTATTATGCCCAGCAGTGAAGGGGTTAATTAGGGAGCTTCTAGGGTTAATTTTAGCTTTAATGTAGTAGACAAACCCAAGTATTGATCTAGGCCCATCTTGGTATATTTCATGCCACCATTTCACCGCCAAATACGATCAAATAAAAAAAATAGTTACATTTTTCACAATTTAAGTTTCTCACTGAAATTATTTACAAACAGCTTGTGCAATTATGGCACAAATGGTTGTAAAAGCTTCTCTGGGATCCCCTTTGTTCAGAACTAACAGACATAATAATTAAAAGGCCACTAAATGCCGCTGCGCACCACACATGTATTATGCCCAGCCGTGCAGGGGTTAATTAAGTAGCTTGCATGGAGCTTGCTTGGTTAATTTTAGCCTCCCACCTGAAACATCACCCCACCTGATCCCTCCCAAACGGCTCTTTTCCCTCCTCCCCCCCACAATTGTCCCCGCCATCTTAAGTACTGGCACAAAGTCTGCCAGTACTAAAATAAAAGGCATCTCTTTTTTTTTTTTTTTTTTTATTATTATTTAAAAAAAAGCATATTTACATATGCTGCTGTGTAGGATCCCCCCCAAACAGCTTTCTAACCCTCCCCATCTACCTTACTGGGAGCTATCTTGGGTACTGGCAGCTGTAAAAAGTACACATATACTTTAGTCATCTTAAAGTCTTACCTTAGATTAAGCTGCAAATAGCCTTCTGCACCATTTCTATATCATGCAGCTGGAACAGTAAAAAAGTTATTTTAAAATGAATATTGTTTCTGGCTACTTTGAAATGGCTGCCAAGCTCCGCCCACTGATGACATTACAATCTGGGCTGCGTATGACATCCAATCACAAAAGACTCACTAGTTGTATTCAAGAGACTATCAATGCTATTCAGCAGAGTGCCTAGATGCAGCCCAGATCATGATGTCATCAGTGGGAAGAGCTTGGCAGCCATTTCAAAGTGGCCAGATACAATATAAATTTTAAAATAACTTTTTTACTGTTCCTGCTGCATGATATAGAAAGGGTGCAGGAGAATATTTACAGCTTAATCTAAGGTAAGACTTTAAGATGACTAAAGTGTAGAAAACTGTTCCTTTAAACAACTAAATCCAGTTCTGAAAAGAGCTAAATGCTGCCACCTGAGGCCATATTCGGCATTCGTTTTATACAAATAAATGCACCTATGGATTTTTCACTATAATGCCCCTTTTAATACGATGGACTATTACTGTGATTTAGCTGAAGATCTGGCCAGTTTTGAATAATTAATGCAGAAATCCAGATTATTTCAACAGGTTTACAAATTTGCATTTCTGTGTCTCTACCTACTGTATCTCCTGAACTCACATTTCCTGTCTTTTCTGCAGGCGTATTGGAAAAGATCTCAGTAACACCTTTAGCAAACTGGAAAAGTTGACCATATGTAAGTATATACCTACATCTGTTTAGTTTTTTTAAAGTAAAAGTTCTTGTATGAAGCAGAATAACTTGGATACTTTAAAAAGTGTATACGTTTTTAAAATAGACCATAAAACCAGGAGAAACAAATTTCTAGAATCTGAAGCTATGTGGAACATGGAATTGTCCAGCCTTTTTTTAATTTTTGTTTAAATAACTTATAATATGTGTGTGTATATGTCTATCTCTGGGGTCAACACATCTGTCTAGAATATAGGAGCCAGATTTAGATTTTTTTTTGTGCATAGATATATGGAGAATAGCCCAAAAAGTTAGGAGCTAGTGGTAAAATTCTAGGAGCCAGTGGCTCCCTGTCTCCTGGATTTGTTGAACCCTGATCAAGATAGGTAGATTGAGATAGATATATATTATTCTATACACAATTTACTTATTCCATACAACACTCTTCTTTTTCAGTGGCAAAGCGGAAATCGCTGTTTGATGACAAAGCTGTAGAAATCGAGGAGCTGACATACATCATTAAACAAGTTAGTTCATGTGTCTATTGAAGCGACTCTTTGCATTTGTGGCTGTTGATATTAGCACCAGACACACCTCTGGTTTAACACTACCTGCCAAAAAGGGGAGGAGCATTTTTAGGCACAGGACTGGGGCGACAGATGTTTGGAGGTGCCACAGTTTGAGGAGCAGCTTCAAAATGTCTGTGTATGTTAATGATTTTTTTAATTTTCGGAGTTGAGTGGCTAAATAGTTAACCATTTCTTTAGAGGTCTGAAGAAGTGGTTAACTATCCCTGAAACATCTTATTAAAATATATTTGTTCACCAGTGAGTGACGACTCCCCTGTTTTTACTAGTTGGGGATTGATGTTTGTATATTTAATGGTCTGGCATCCAAGAGGAAATGAAGAAATCCAACCGTGAGTGCAGTAAAATAAAAAAAGTCTTTATTTAATTCCTCTAAAAAACAGCAAAGCAATAAAAAAAAAAAGGGGGCGAAACAAGCAGGCGATAGGTCAGGTCTTATCAGGATAGATAATGGTCTGGACACCCTGGCTGAAGCAAAAGTGCCAGTTACCTTGTGACTATATATAATAGGATCTTGTTTTTTCCATAGTGGCATTGCCCCTTTAAACCTGCTGCTGACAGTATTTATCAAGGGGTTGATTATGTTAAAAAAAAAATATTAGTTTGTTCTTATGCGTTTTTAAATACTGAATTGTCTGCGTATTTGTTAACCTATGACTGAAAACCGCCAGGGTATACTTTGTGGACTTTGCTTTTGCCAGACACTTTGCTACCGATTAAATTGTGAGGTTTTTTTTTCCTGATATGGGCTGCCTGAATTATTTTGTAGTTAAAGTAGGAAGGCGTTAATAACTAACTGCTTAGTTACTAGAAGCGTAAATGTATTTATGGAAAATATATAATGGTGGTCGGCTGTGGCAGAAGACCAGATATTAAAAATCATAGGGCATTAGAGAGATGTCTCCTAATGGTCCTGTTTGTACTTCCACAGGACATTGGCAGCCTGAATCAGCAGATTGCCCAGCTCCAGTCGTTTGTACGAGCCCGGGGCAGTCAGAGTGGCCGACATCTTCAAACTCACTCTAACACAGTGGTGGTCTCGTTGCAGGTAAGTGCAGACATATTCTGCAACGTAAGCCGTTTCGTTTAGCTGTTAATCCATTGAGTTTCATTTCTGCTACAAAATAATAATTTTCTCTAATATAAATGTCTCCTGTTTTTCAATTTAGTCAAAGCTGGCGTCCATGTCCAACGATTTCAAGTCTGTACTGGAAGTGAGAACAGAGGTGAGGGTCTATGCTCTGTATAAGTAGAGTCATGATGGTATAGAGGGCGCTCTGTATAAGGAAGGGTCTCCTTTTGTGACATTTTTGAATTCTTCGTATTTCCCCAGAACCTAAAGCAACAGAGGAGTCGCAGGGAACATTTTTCTCAGGGTCAGGTCTCCGCTCTGCCGCTTCACCGCAACAGCTTAGGTAATGTCACCAGTTGTGTCAGCAGGATGTGTGTTTCACTGTAATCGCTCAGGATGTTTTGTGTGTGTTGTCGTTTCTGTATCTTTTCCAAGGAAGAATGTTTGTGCCTTGTGTGTATCAGTTTCCTATAGGATCTCTCTGTGTGAGCTTATAAGGCTGCTTATGAGATTTATACATTTCTGTATGTGAAGAAGCGAGTGACTGAGCATTTCAAAAGCCTATTGAATAATCATAATTTGATTACAAAGTTTACAGTGTACAAACGCATATTTATAATAGTATGTGTCGCAATTGTGTTTAAAACACATTTTTATAGTAATTTTTCAAAGAACTTCAAGATCTATGACATCATCAAGTTAAATTCTATAAATATAGTCTGTATAAATAACAATGGTGCAAGCTTATTAGGCCATTCCAGATAGCACTATGCAGAAATAACAAGATCTGCTGTTTTCCAAGAGTCTGTTCCTTTATATATTTATCCTTAGAATGTGAAATGTCCACAGCACTGTTAATTTTCATGATTAAGTGACACACAGTCACGAAACGCGTTGCTGTTTTTATGTCTGAATAAAGTATAATTGAAAATTAACAGTGCTGTGGACATTTCACATTCTAAGGATTTGCTTGTGGGGTTTGGCAGTTTTACCCCAGTCTACACGTGCACTAATTGCAGGAGTGCTGGCCCTTACTTGGATACCTTTTATATATTTATATTAGCCACAATGGGGTCAATTTACTAATGTGTGAGCGGACATGATACAATGTAGCGTATCTTGTCCGCCGCACATAGATAAATGCCGACAGCATATGCTGTCTGCATTTCTCATAGCACCAGCAGTTCTTGTGAAATGCTTGTGCAATGCCGTCCCCTTTAGATGGCTGCTAGCAGGGTGTGTCAATCAGCCCGATCGTATTCGATCTGGTTGATTTCTGTCTGCAGTCTCAGAGCAGGCGGACAGGTTATGGAGCAGCGGTCTTTAGACCGTAGCTTCATAACTTCTGTTTACGCACGGAAACAGGGGCATCAAGCTCTGTACGGAGCTTGATAAATTGACCCCAATGTATCTGCTGAGAACAGTAGTAAGTTTCTGTCTCCCAATCAGTTCCTGATGCATCTTAAGTGTTTGTTCTTTAAATATATTTCAAGAAAATGTCTGTAGTTATTTATGCTTCAAAAAAACCTTACTAGAGATTATTGCTGTGCAATATGTCTGTGATATTATAAGACACAATCGCCTATCCCTGTTAGGCTGCCACCTTTGTAGAAATCCTCTACTGGGGCGAGATGTTGTGCAGACAGATCTGTGTTGTACTGCTGCTGTTTTGTTTTAGACTAAACCTAACAATTCTGCTGACATTTTACATAATATAACTTTATAGTTGTGTTTTTTTCTTTCGCTTTTTTACTTAGCTTTGTGCATCTAAGCAAGTGCTTGCTATTTTCCTGTCCAAGAACTAGAACTATTTCTATTTTTGTGGCTCTACCCTTTGGGTTGGCCTCTGCATCAATGTTTGCTAGCAATGTTCTGGCAACTCCGGAGCTTGTGTTTATGTGAAGTGGCTCAAGCAGAAATACGTGGGCATTCCCATCCCTCAGACTTCTGGGATATATCTGTACCTTCCTGCCAGTATTTATAGGGTACTACTTAGCGTGTGAAGAAACTGATTTACTGTTAAGTACAATTCTGGTTTTCTTTGCTCCTCTTTATGTATTATGTGTCGTATATCACACACGTGTGTCTGTCACCCCTAGAAGACTTGAACAGCCTCTTCAGTCTCTGTTATGTAGCAAAAGTCCACTCTTCATTTTCAGTAAAAGAATCTGAGATATTGTAGAGGACTTTTCCATCTTTATAAAGCTAGAGGTCTACTTTTTCTTATGTTTTCATCCAAACCTAAAATCATCCTATTCCCGATGTGGGTAACATCGATTTAAAGTAGTTATCAATCTTACACTTTCCCCTTAGGTTCCTCTGTCCTCCTTCAAGATGACTCCAGAAGGCACGGGGAGGTAACGATAGATATGGATTCACGAACCAGTCAGCAGCTGCAGCTCATAGATGAGCAGGTAAGATACTGATGACAAAGTACCGCCACATTCTATATTTCAGATTGGGTTTAATATAAAAATGGAAATAAAACTTCTGATTGGTTCTTGAAGCTAAATTCTTTATATATTTGCAATCTGTACCCGGAGCTTCGCTGTATGAGAACACATTCTTTCTATGTTCGGTTTAGTTATATATTTTTTTTCTCTCTACCATATTCCTCAGGACTCCTATATTCAGAGCCGTGCAGACACAATGCAAAATATAGAGTCAACTATTGTCGAACTGGGCAGCATCTTTCAACAACTCGCTCACATGGTTAAGGAGCAGGAGGAGACTATACAAAGGTAAGGAACGGATTCCACCTCGTCATGACTTGCCCCATAAACGATTTATTTTTTTGTACTTTATAGTCCTGGACTGTATTTATTTGTTTCCCTTTCTAAGACAGTTTTACATAATTGATGAATGTTATAAAATTCTTTTCTTTCAAACAATATGTCACTTTTATTCAGGGATAGTATCCAGAATACAGGAAAGCAACGTTTCGAGTAATATACCCTTAGTTATGCCATCAAAATTCTTATCTTGTCTCACCCTTGTAGCACTCACAAATGAGTCCCCTTCCTGTCACATCTTAGTAGTAAATAAATACAAAAGAAGGACGAGTTGCAGACTTTAGGAGCTTGTGTTTTTAAAAAGCTCAGGATTTCTTGTAAATGCTTACAAAAGAGTCCTATTCATATTTCAGGCAAACCACAAATACTGTCTCAGACGCACTTACTTGGCGATTAAGTCTGAAACTAGAAGAGGGCATTTAAAGGGAATGTGGGCATTAAATAGCGAATCATCACTCTGTTTAAATGGTTAATAGAGTGAACAGCCTACCATTAGGCTTAATGTCCTGATACTGGTCAGACTTCATGTGCTAAATGTAGCCACCAATCAGCAAGTGCTACCCAGGGTTCTGAACCAAAAATGGACTGGCTGCTAACCTTTCCTGCTTTTTCAAATAAAGATATCAATAGACTGAAGAAAAATTGACAATAGCAGTAAATTAGAAAGTGGTTTAAAATGGCTGCTCTATCTGAATCATGAGAGAAAAATGTGGGTTTCATATCCCTTTTTAAAGTTAAAAAATATATACAAAAACATTGTAGATGTGCCTCATTTCCAATGTGTCAGTGGTCTTTTATTCTATATTTATTATAAATGGCTGTGAGTTAAGAGACTAAGCACTAACTTGGAAATATGGTGCTATTAAAATTTTCAATATAAATACTTAGTATTATTATTATTTCACCCAGATGAGCACAGGTGAAATAATCAGCCGATGGATGAGAGCAGGTTGGTGACATGGTTATTGTTCAAATGATTATTTGGCCTGTTAATGGGTTGAAAACAGAATGTACGGTCATAAAATTTAAAGGGCCATTAAACTTGACATTTCAACAATGCATAAAATGTTTCATTATTGCAAGTGAAACATTATTGCAATATACATTCATTCTTTATTTTTGCAGCCTTTTGTTGTAAAATACATCTAAAAAGTGTGATTGTTTCACTTTCTCCCAGGGGGAGACTTGGGTTAATACTTTAATAAACATAACATAAAACAAATGACTCATTTGACAAAATAAATCTGTTTTTTGCAAAATTATTCTTATATATTGTCAGTATATGGCCGGGTTATCATACAATATATTTTATAATTATCCTTTGAAATGGACCCCTCAATAAGCATGCATATACCAAACAATAAAATGAATGTAAATATTTCTAGGTTCTTTATATTAGTTAAAATTTATAGACACATTGAAATATATTTGTAGGAAACGAGATGAGTCAATACTATACACGTTTAAACTATTATAATATGCTATGCAAAGATCATAAAAGTTGCCTTATTTACAATAGTCTCTCAAATCAGAGTTGTGTTTAAAAAACCACAATAAGATATACATTAATCTGAGCCACTAACATTCAAGCAGTGCAATCGGCTATATAGCCACAATTTATTTTATATAATTCCAATTTAAAACATCAGAAATTGTATATATTATTTGTGCCAACAACCAAACTCCTATGCCAATTTATCTATGCTGAAATGGTTCTTAATTACCTACAGTTAAGACAAATTCTAAAATATATATAAATTCTAATATATATATATATATATATATATATATATATATATATATATATATATATATATATATATATATATATATATATATATATATATATATATATATATATATATATATATATATATATATATATATTTATTTATTTATTTGCAAAGATTAATTACTTGGCACTAAGGATTAGTTTTAAAATACACAGGCTATGAAATACAAGGTTAAAATACAATTTATTCCTTTAAGTCTGCTACCTACAGCAACAATGGATGTCTGTTTTAAATATTACCTATATTTAGCAACCTCTTATAATTTACCAGATGATAACCAATGAATATTCCAATTTCCAGAATTTTCACTGTATGTTCAATTCACCTCAGAATACAACAAGAGTGTTTTGCATGTGGAAAAGAAAGGGTAGCTATTTTGCTTATAATAACTGCAGCAGTTATCCATCTAGGGTTTCAGCAAAAAGTTTACCAGCAAAAGTTAGCCCTTTTCTCTTTCTATGCTTGGTGTTATATCATGTGATATAACCCCACCCCTTTTGTTCTGTACCATCATTGGTGAATTGGTTTGGGAGGCCCTTTGGATCTGAGCATGGATTGGCCCTGGGAAATTTCGTTTTTAACAGCCAAAGGCATTTTGGCTGTAATACTGGATTTTGGCCATCGGGGGTGGGGGGCAGCAGACAGACAGTTTCATTCAATCATTTCTATACAATAAAAAAATTCTTTAAATGTGTATTTAAAGGGACAGTCAACCCAAAAATTATGGTTACTTATTTAGATTAGTTAATTAACAATCTTTACATCAAACTCTAACCCAATTTTCATCTAAATAAACTTTGGCAGAAAATACTTACTAGATCTCATCTGGCCGTTTTGAAATGGCCACCTGACTCCTCCTCTGACGTCTTCCAAAAGCTTGAACTGCAGCACTAGTACAGGATCCTCTCGTCCCTGCGCGCTCCTTTCATTCAGTTCATTGAGACACTCATATGGCACCCCCCCTCACACTATCTCCCCTCACTTTCTTTCAGCAGAGCGTTCTGTCTGCACTAACACACCCACACGCTTAGCAGCAACGAGATACACTAGAGATATCAATCTCTAAGATGTCACAGTAGTATTCCTACAATAAAAATGTATTAACGTAAAACCCAATTCTACAACGAAAGATGGTAACAGTATTAGACCCGGGGCTGACCAGGGTATGAGTCCGAGAAGAATAAGGCTAAGCCGCAAAGAACAACCATCAAAATTTCACTGCTCTGGAGACAATACTGCACGTCATAAGATGGATCAGTAGGGCGTGAGACGAAGACACTCAGCCATAAAGTTCTGTTGCGGGCTCACCGGCTGGCCCTCTGAGCAGTTAACAGCGGGACTGTTTAAAACCAATGGCACTGATGCCTCCGATGCCATATACAGCACCTTATGGGTCATTCTCATTGCGGAGACTCTCTCTTCATTTCCGATTGCATTGAATCTCCCTCTAAGGTATAGTAATATATCTAACAGGACCGGAGTGGGTTAAACGCGCATAGTGTGTAGTGAAGTGTATGCCCAACCGTCCATCTATTTACATAACAAACACATTCTAAGCCATCCCACATACACCGGTGCACAGAGCGAAGATCAGAGCACTAGCTGTGAGAATCTGAAGTTCTGGCTTGTGGGGCTCTTTTTAACAGCAGTGGTGGTTGGAGATCGTTTACTACTGAAAAGCATCGGTGTATGTGGGATGGCTTAGAACGGGTTTATGTAAATAGATGGACGGTTGGGCATACACTACACTACACACTATGCGCGTTTAACCCACTCCGGTCCTGTTAGGTATATTTCTATACCTTAGAGGGAGATTCATTGCAATCGGGAATGAAGAGTGAGTCTCCGCAATGAGAATGACCCATAAGGTGCTGTATATGGCATTGGAGGCATCCGTTCCATTGGTTTTAAACAGTCCCGCTGTTAACTGCTCAGAGGGCCAGCCGGTGAGCCCGCAACAGAACTTTATTGCTGAGTGTCTTCATCTCACGCCCTGCTGATCCATCTTATGACGTGCAGTATTGTCTCCAGAGCAGTGAAATTTTGATTGTTGTTCTTTGCGGCTTAGCCTTATTCTTCTCGGACCCATACCCTGGTCAGACCCGGGTCTAATACTGTTACCATCTTTCGTTGTAGAATTGGGTTTTTACGTTAATACGTTTTTATTGTGGGAATACTACTGTGACATCTTAGAGATTGATATCTCTAGTGTATCTCGTTGCTGCTAAGCGTGTGGGTGTGTTAGTGCAGACAGAACGCTCTGCTGAATGAAAGTGAGGGGAGATAGTGTGAGGGGGGGGGTGCCATATGAGTGTCTCAATGAACTGAATGAAAGGAGCGCTCAGGGACAAGAGGATACTGTACTAGTGCTGCAGTTCAAGCTTTTGGGAGACGTCAGAGAAGGAGTCAGGTGGCCATTTCAAACGGCCAGATGTGATCTAGTAAGTGTATTTTCTGCCAAAGTTTATTTAGAAGAAAATTGGGCTAGAGTTTGATGTAAAGATTGTTAATTAATCTAAATAAGTAACAGTAATTTTTTGGTTGACTGTCCCTTTAAAATGCTATGATTTCTTTATATTAAGTTACATGTTCAAATACACATGGGTCATACAGTATCATCTTTCCTGATCATTTTAAAACCAAATGTGAATGTATTTCACTTATAATGTATAAAATGCATTTAAACCATAGTTTCTATGAAACAATTTAAGGATTATAATATCTTCATCCTGGATTCAATTTCCTTCTTCAGCCATCCGCTCAACATCACATATATGTGGTTTTCACACAATTATATCTACATGGGATTAATATCCCATACAGATTAATATTTCATATCTGTATGTTTCTTTTTAAGTGTATAAAACACACAGGATATTATTTAAAATACCAATTATCTGTGTACTTACTAGGTGCCTGAAATGAAAGAAATAATTGTTAGAAATGTTAAACATTCATATATGTATTTGCAATATTTATCAATCTCGGCAAATATTTATCTAATATTAATGTTATTAGTCTCTGCTTCTTAGGTCCACAATCTCCCATATTCATATGAAACCCAGCATTTTACACATTGTTCTACAAGAAACAAAATTATACCAGCTGTATATAAAAAATAAATAAAAAAAAATTGAATTCAAATAGTTACACTGTAAACATGTGTTTTTGCCTGGCCAAACTTCCATTGTCTAGAATTTGTGGATTCAAACACAATAGGGGCCCCATATCTTTGCATGTACTTAAGCCATATCTGATAAGTTTATCACTCATTTTGGGTGTACACATCTGAGGGGTTTCAAAATGCTAATTTCGCTTTTGAAGTAACTGTCTGTTAGCTCATAATATGTTAGCTTATCAGGAAATAGTGCAGAACTTTGTCTACAACAGAGGTTGGTGGTCTAACATTTGATCATCAAGTAAATGTTAATTATTACTTTCCTGGGTTTTAAAACCAGTTTTCATTAACTGACCAAATGTTTTAGGGTCAGAAGAAAGGTTCAGTCACAATCTGATAGGGATTTCAGCTTCACATCTTTAGTAAGAAAATGTTTCTTTTGAAGTGACATTAATGATTCATCCTGTGTAATCAAAAGAAGTGGGGCTAAATTACACACTGTGATATTTTGGAGTTTTATCAATTAAATTAATTATTTGATGTACACAGCCACATCCCCATTAAATAATAAGTATACCTGTGTACAGCATCTAATAATATTTCAAATACCTTGACAATATGAAGGTTTCTAATCCTGTAGTTTACAATTTGTGTTTAGTGTTCCTTTTTAATGAGTCGCTGTCTCATCCTCAACTGTCTCTGTTTGCAGAATTGACGGGAATATAGAAGACACGCAGTTGAACGTGGAGGCTGCACATTCAGAAATTCTGAAATATTTCCAATCCGTCACGTCAAACCGTTGGCTTATGATCAAGATATTCTTAATACTCATCATTTTCTTTATCATTTTTGTGGTCTTCTTTGCCTGAGACCCTCCCTACCTCACAGAAGAAGAAAACAAATTAACAAAATCATAGAAACCAATACTTTTTATCATAAAGGGCTGTGCTGCAAGAGAGGCACTTGGCACCGTGTGTGTATAGAGAGAGGTGTGCGCATGTGTATTGATTCTGATAAATATATTTTAGACTATGTACATATGTATTATTGTACATATTTAAAAGCATATTCATTAGACGGATGTGTGTTTTATATGTGCCCTCCTTGAGCACATGTATGTGAGACGATATTAGATAAGGCAGATACACACATGGTGCATAAAATTGACTAATATGAAGTGTCTCAGAAGCCCTCCCCAAAATCAATGGTTGATATGTGCAAAAGACGCTAAATATTTCACTGGGGTTCTGGCACGGAGGTGGTTAACAGGAGCCTTTTCTAACTCTGTACGCAGACCCTGCATTTTTATTACCTTGTAAACTGTTAAATATTTTTTTCTTTTTTTTTTAAATTATTGTTCCTTAGCATTAAAAATAATCCCTACTCTGGAGAGTGGAAACATCACCGTTCAACCTTTTTTTTTCGATAATCTACAGGGTCCTGGCAACAGAAATATTAATAGACTGTGCCTGGCTGTAGCGAGAGACGGTTTTGCGACCCCCTGCAGGAGAGGGTTTTAATAAGACTGGGGCCTAGGATGCTTTTTTAACCACATTCCATAGATGTAAGATAACGACTATGCCTCAGTCTTGGATGTGTGCTGTGAAATGTAGCCCAACTCCTTGTACAGACTGTATATAATGCAGAATGAAAATTATATATACTCCACAATTTCAGCTTGTTGATGCGTGTGTATTATTTGTATTCACCCTGTATACCGTTACTATCAGTGGGTCTGACTTATAGGGTGTTAGATCGATAAGGGACCAGTAAACACCTACATTTATAGTATGTTTCTGCTCTCTTGCAATAAATTGGCATACTGGGTTAGTGTGAAAACAAATTACTAGGTATGAAGAACAAGTGCCATAAAACAGGTTGAGGTCTGTGCATATCCTAAAAGGTCTAATTTATTTAAATAGATTGCATTTAAAAAATGTTTAAAAATTGCTGGCATTTTTAAAAATAAGCAAAATGAATTGCATAGCTAAACTGCCTGGAGCAGCTAAATCCCCCCCCCCTTATCAGTGTTTAGACACAGGCATTGTATTTCAACTGAGTTCACAGCTTCTAGGCAAGCTCCAGGAGATAATCCATATGCATTTTACCAAAAGAACAATAAACATAGATACAGCCATAAAAAGAATTGTGTGTGTGTGTGTGGGGGGGGGGGTTAGAGCTTTACAATTCAGAAACTAAAAAGAAAGGGTTAATGACTAGGCACTGCAGTATAAATTTGCAGGTAAAGTAATTAAAGTACATATATTATTTCTCTTGTAAGGTGTATCCAGTCCACGGATCATCCATTACTTGTGGGATATTCTCATTCCCAACAGGAAGTTGCAAGAGGACACCCACAGCAGAGCTGTAATATAGCTCCTCCCCTAACTGTCATAGCCAGTCATTCTCTTGCAACTCTCAACAAGCAAGGACGTTGTAGGAGAGAGTGGTTAAATATAGCTAGTTTATTTTCTTCAATCAAAAGTTTGTTATTTTTAAATAGTACCGGAGTTGTGCTATTTTTATCTCAGGCAGTAAATAGAAGAAGAATCTGCCTGAGGTTTCTATGATCTTAGCAGGTTGTAACTAAGATCCATTGCTATTCTCACATATGTCTGAGGGGATTACACAGATGAGGTAACTTCAGCGAGAGAATGGCGTGCAGTTTATTCTGCTATCAGGTATGTGCAGTTATAATTTTTTCTAGAGATGGAAAACACTAGAAAATGCTGCTGATACCGGATTAATGTAAGTTAAGCCTGAATACAGTGATTTAATAACAACTGGTATCATGCTTACTCCCAGGGGTAATACCCTTATGATATTTACAATATAAAACGTTTGCTGGCATGTTTAATCGTTTTTATATATGCTTTGGTGATAAAACCTTATTGGGGCCTAGTTTTTTCCACATGGCTGGCTTAAATTTTGACTAGAAACAATTTCCACTGTTGTAGTATAAAAGTTACAGTTGGTGCAGTTAAAATTACAAACTGTGACATCCAGCTTCGCTCAAAGGCCCTCTGAATGCTATAGGACATCTCTTAAGGGCCCAAAGGCTTTCCAAAGTCGTTTATTTTGGAAGGTAGGGCCACAGCTTGCTGTGGCAGTTGGTTGTGACTGTTAAAAAACGTCTATTTCGTTTTTTTTGATCCGTTTTTTGAACTAAGGGGTTAATCATCCATTTGCAAGTGGGTGCAATGCTCTGTTAGCCTATTATACACACTGTAAAAATTTCGTTTGATTTACTGCATTTTTTCACTGTTTTTCAAATTCTGACAAAATTTGTTTCTCTTAAAGGCACAGTACCGTTTTTTATATTTGCTTGTTAACTTGATTTAAAGTGTTTTCCAAGCTTGCTAGTCTCATTGCTATTCTGTATAAACATGTCTGACATAGAAGAAACTCCTTGTTTATTATGTTTAAAAGCCATGGTGGAACTCCCTCTTAGAATGTGTACCAAATGTACTGATTTCATTTTATGCAATAAAGATCATTTTCGGTCTTTAAAAAATGTATCACCAGAGGAATCTGACGAGGGGGAAGTTATGCCGACTAACTTTCCCCACGTGTCAGACCCTTTGACTCCCGCTTAAGGGACTCGCGCTCAAATGGCGCCAAGTACATCTAGGGTGCCCATAGCGTTTACTTTACAAGACATGGCGGCAGTCATGGATAATACACTGTCAGCGGTATTAGCCAGACTACCTGAATTTAGAGGTAAGCGAGATAGCTCTGGGGTGAGACAAAATGCAGAGCATACTGACGCTTTAAGAACCATGTCTGATACTGCCTCACAATATGCAGAAGCTGAGGAAAGAGAGCTTCAGTCAGTGGGTGATGTTAAGGACTCAGGAAAGATACCGGATTCTAATATTTCTACATTTAAATTTAAGCTTGAACACCTCCGCGTGTTGCTTAGGGAGGTTTTAGCTGCTCTGAATGACTGTGATACCATTGCAGTGCCAGAGAAATTGTGTAGACTGGATAAATACTTTGTAGTGCCGGTGTGTACTGATGTTTTTCCAAATATCTAAAAGGTTTACAGAAATTATTAATAAGCAATGGGATAGACCAGGTGTGCCGTTCTCTTCCCCTCCTATTTTTAGAAAAATGTTTCCAATAGACGCCACCACATGGGACTTATGGCAGACAGTCCCTAAGGTGGAGGGAGCCGTTTCTACTCTAGTAAAGCGTACTACTATCCCTGTCGAGGACAGTTGTGTGTTTTTTTGTTTTTTTTTTTAGATCCAATGGATAAAAAATTAGAGGTTACCTTAAGAAAATATTTATTCAACAAGGTTTTATCCTACAGCCCCTTGCATGCATTGCCCCTGTCACTGCTGCTGCGGCGTACTGGTTTGAGTCTCTGGAAGAGGCTTTACAGGTAGCGACTCCATTGGATGACATACTTGGCAAACTTAGAGCACTTAAGCTAGCCAATTCTTTTATTCTGATGCCATTGTTCATTTGACTAAACTAACGGCTAAGAATTCTAGTTTCGCTATACGGGCGCGCAGAACGCTATGGCTTAGATCATGGTCAGCTGACGTGACTTCAAAATCTAAGCTACTTAACATTCCCTTCAAGGGGCAGACCCTATTCGGGCCTGGTTGAAGGAGATTATTGCTGATATCACTGGAGGAAAAGGTCATGCCCTTCCTCAGGACAGGTCCAAATCTAGGGCCAAACAGTCTAATTTTCATGCCTTTCAAAACTTCAAGGCAGGTGCGGCATCAACTTCCTCTAATAATAAACAAGGGGGAACTTTTGCTCAATCCAAGACGGTCTGGAGACCAAACCTGACATGGAAAAAAGGTAAGCAGGTAAAAAAGCCTGCTGCTGCCTCTAAGACAGCATGAAGGAACGGCCACCTATCCGGGAACTGATCTAGTAGGGGGCAGACTTTCACTCTTTGCCCAGGCGTGGGCAAGAGATGTTCAGGATCCCTGGGCGTTGGAAATTATATCCCAGGGATATCTTCTGGACTTAAAAGCTTCCCCCCCAAAAGGGAGATTTCACCTTTCACAATTATCTGCACACCAGATAAAGAGAGAGGCATTCTTGCATTGTGTACGAGTCCTCCTAGTTATGGGAGTGATCCATCCAGTTCCAAAGGAGGAACAGGGACAGGGTTTTTACTCAAATCTGTTTGTGGTTCCCAAAAAAGAGGGAACCTTCAGACCAATTTTGGATCTAGAGATCTTAAACAAATTCCTCAAAGTTCCGTTGTTCAAGATGGAAACTATTTGTACCATCCTACCACTGATCCAGGAGGGTCAATATATGACTACAGTGGATCTAAAGGATGCTTATCTTCACATTCCGATACACAAAGATCATCATCGGTTTCTCAGGTTTGCCTTTTAAGACAGGCATTACCAGTTGTAGCTCTTCCCTTGGGATTAGCTACAGCCCCAAGAATCTTTACAAAGGTTCTAGGGTCACTTATGGCGGTCGTAAGGCCGCGGGGCATAGCAGTAGCCCCTTATTTAGACGACATCCTGATACAGGCATCAAACTTCCAAATTGCAAAGTCTCATACGGACGTAGTACTGGCATTTCTGTGGTCGCATGGTGGAAAGTGAACGAGGAAAAGAGTTCTCTATCCCCACTCACAAGAGTTTCCTTTCTAGGGACTCTGATAGATTCTGTAGAAATGAAAATTCACCTGACGGAGTCCAGGTTATCAAAGCTTCTAAATTCCTGCCGGGTTCTTCATTCCATTCCGCTCCCTTCGGTGGTTCAGTGTATGGAAGTAATCGGCTTAATGGTAGCGGCAATGGACATAGTGCCGTTTGCACGCTTACATCTCAGACCGCTGCAACTATGCATGCTCAGTCAGTGGAGCGGGGATTACACAGATTTGTCCCCTCAACTGAATCTGGACCAAGAGACCAGGGATTCTCTTCTCTGGTGGCTATCTCGGGTCCATCTGTCCAAAGGTATGACCTTTAGCAGGCCAGATTGGACAATTGTTACGACAGATGCCAGCCTTCTAGGTTGGGGTGCAGTCTGGAACTCCTTGAAGGCTCAGGGATCATGGACTCAGGAGTCTCTCCTCCCATTAAATATTCTGAAACTAAGAGCGATATTCAAGGCTCTTCAGGCTTGGCCTCGGTTAGCAACTCTGAGGTACATCAGATTTCAGTCGGACAACATCACGACTGTAGCTTACATCAACCATCAAGGGGGAACGAGAAGTTCCCTAGAGATGTTAGAAGTTTAAAAAATAATTCGCTGGGCAGAGATTCACTCTTGCCACCTATCAGCTATCCATATCCCAGGTGTAGAGTACTGGGAGGCGGATTTTCTAAGTCGTCAGACTTTTCATCCGGGAGAGTGGGAACTCTATCCGGAGGCATTTGCACAACTGATTCATCGTTGGGGCAAACCAGAACTGGATCTCATGGCGTCTCGCCAGAACGCCAAGCTTCCGTGTTACGGATCCAGGTCCAGGGATCCCAAGGTGACACTAATAGATGCTCTAGCAGCGCCCTGGTCTTTCAACCTGGCTTATGTGTTTCCACCGTTTCCTCTGCTCCCTCGACTGATTGCCAAGATCAAGCAGGAGAGAGCATCAGTGATTCTGAAAGCACCTGCGTGGCCACGCAGGACCTGGTATGCAGATCTAGTGGACATGTCATCCTTTCCACCATGGTCTCTGCCTCTGAAACAGGACCTTCTACTTCAGGGTCCTTTCAACCATCCAAATCTAATTTCTCTGAGGCTGACTGCCTGGAGATTGAACGCTTGATTTTATCAAAGCGTGGCTTCTCCGAGTCAGTTATTGATACCTTAAGACAGGCACGAAAGCCTGTCACCAGGAAAATTTACCATAAGGTATGGTGTAGATATCTTTATTGGTGTGAATCCAAGGGTTACTCATGGAGTAAGGTCAGGATTGCTAGGATATTATTTTTTCTCCAAGACGGTTTGGAAAAAGGATTGTCAGCTAGTTAAGCGTCTGGCAGATGTTCCAGACATTCAGGCATTTTGTCAGGCTTTAGTTAGAATCAAGCCTGTGTTTAAACCTGTTGCTCCACCATGGAGCTTAAACTTGGTTCTTCAAGGAGTTCCGTTTGAACCTCTTCATTCCATAGATATCAAGCTTTTATCTTGGAAAGTTCTTTTTTTGGTAGCTATTTCCTCGGCTCGTAGAGTCTCTGAGCTATCTGCCTTACAATGTGATTCTCCTTATCTGATTTTTCATACGGATAAGGTAGTTTTTCAAAATTTGATACTTTTGCTTCTTCGGAGGCTATATTTGGGGGAGAGGTTTTACGGGCAGTGGTTCCTTCCATTTAAGTTCCTGCCTTGTCCCTCCCTTCATCCGTGTACTTTAGCTTTGGTATTGGTATCCCACAAGTAATGGATGATCCGTGGACTGGATACACCTTACAAGAGAAAACACAATTTATGCTTACCTGATAAATTTATTTCTCTTGTGGTGTATCCAGTCCAAGGCCCGCCCTGTCATTTTATGGCAGGTAATTTTTAAATTTAAACTACAGTAACCACTGCACCCTATGGTTCCTCCTTTCTCGGCTTGTTTTCGGTCGAATGACTGGCTATGACAGTTAGGGGAGGAGCTATATAGACAGCTCTGCTGTGGGTGTCCTCTTGCAACTTCCTGTTGGGAATGAGAATATCCCACAAGTAATGGATGATCTGTGGACTGGATACACCACAAGAGAAATAAATTTATCAGGTAAGCATAAATTGTGTTTTTGTCTCTATCCCAACTTGTTTAGTGTCCCCCTTCGTAATGCTGAGAGCAGGATTCGGTACAAAAAAGTATTTCTGTTTCATATATATAAAAAAAGATGTGTGCCCAAGCACACACAAAATCCCATAGGGGACGCCTCTTGTTAACACAACATTATAAAAACAAACTTAAACATAAAGTCCATAAAATATTACAAAACAGGCAGCTCTCTTTCAAAGGATGGTCGAATCCTGGTACTTGGCAATCTGGAGAAAGAAAAACAGAGGTGCCACAATGGCCTAGTACCTCCAAAAAAGATGATGTAAATTAATATAGTGAGAAATATATTCACAAGAGTATTGCACACAAATGGTGCTATTCAGGCAGGCTGGAACTTTTGCAGTAGTCCAGCTCACTGATTACACCCAGCAGTCGTATCAGGTCTGGAACATATCAGATAGCAGTCTCCTTGTCTGTAAAAGAACCAACAACCATAGCCCAATACCACTTGGACAGGGAAAACAAGGTATAAGGTAAATGATTTCACTTACAGAATTTGGAGCACCTCCAGGTGCAGTAAGAGCAGGCTGGGATTTCACAGCCTCCCAGCTTACTGCACACCCAGGAAAACAGTGATGTGATATCCAAAAAAAGGGCAGAGTGATATGTGGATAGACACCCCCAAACACAGCAAGTGTATATTCAAAACAATTTTATTAAAAGCGACGCGTTTCTCAGCCTCTGCAAGGGCTCTTTCCTCAGGCTATACAAAAATTAAATGAAATACACTTGCTATATAAAGGGATAAAAAAAACTCCAATAAAACAAACCATTAACCAGCTATTGGGTTATGGTTGTTGATTCTTTTACAGACAAGGAGACTGCTATCTGATATGTTCCAGACCTGACACGACTGCTGGGTGTAATCAGTGAGCTGGGCTACTGCAAAAGTTTCATCCTGCCTGAATAGCACCATTTGTGTGCAATACTCTTGTGAGTATATTTCTTACTATATCAATTTTTTTTTTGGTGGTACTAGGCCATTGTGGCACACCTGTGTATGTATATGTGTAACTATGTATGTGTATGTATATATTTATTTTTTTTATCTCACCAATAATCCGGTCCACAGGGAAGATACAAGGGTCGTATTTGGACCACTGCAACCCAGGCTTACTCCTTATCAATCTCCCACTTGCAGAATTAGTATATACAACACTTCCATATATTTCAAAGCATTTTACCTCCCCTCCTCGGATCAAGCGATCAGCTCACCACTTCCTCTCCAGTGAGAACCTCCTCCAAGCTCATTCTGGTATCAGGCATACAAATGCAGATATAATTGAAGAAACTCCTGGGGACATCATGTATTCCTTAAAACCATCCACTTTATTAAAGGGACAGTATACACTAATTTTCATATAACTGCATATAATAGACACTACTATAAAGAATAAGATGCACAGATACTGATATAAAAATACAGTATAAAATGGTTTAAAAACGTACTTAGAAGCTTTCAGTTTAGCTCTGTTGAAAAGGCAGTTGGAAAGCCCACTGCAAGTGGGAAATAAGACACTCCTCCCCTCCCCCTTCTTTTGCATATGAAAAGACCCTTTACACAAACAGGAGCAAGCTGGAGAAGGTAGCTGACGGTATCCAAATAAAACTTTGGGGCTTGGTTAGGAGTCTGAAAATCAGAGCAATGTTATTTAAAAATAAGCAAAATTATACATCAAAAAAAAAAACTTTATGGGCTTTATAAATAGATTATCTACAAAACATTTATGCAAAGAAAAAATGAGTGTATAATGGCCCTTTAATAAAGAGTTTTAAAACAAGTGAACAAACTTGTTTTAAAATTGTTTATTAATGAAGTGAATTGTTTTAAGGAAGAACCTATAAGGACCAGCAAATACAGTAGATTTGCATAACAACAAATGCAAGCTAACAAGATAATGCAATAGCACTTAGTCTGAACTTCAAATGACATTTCTGACAAATTTGAGCTACAGTATGTCTTTCCACTCTCACTGCATCATGGGTCAGCCATTAGCCAATCACAAATGCATATACGTATATTCTGTGAATTCTTGCACATGCTCAGTAGGAACTTGTGACTCCAAAAGGTGTAAATATAAAAAGACTCTGCATATTTTTTGTTAATGGAAGTAAATTGGAAAGTTGTTGAAAATTACATGCTGTATCTGAATCATGAAAGTTTAATTTTGACTTGAGTGTCCCTTTTAAAGGACCATTAAATACCATTAGAATTCCATAATTTAAAATGTGCATAATTACAATCACACTGATTCTGAATTTCAAATAAGCAGTAGATAGTTATTTTTTTTAAATAATTTTTCACCCTCTATTTGCTGACCCCTTATATCATGTGACATCTATCAGCCAATCACAGACTAGTATATGTATACACTGAGTTTGTGCACATGCCTCAGTAGGGACTGGCGCCTCAAAGTTTTAATATAAAAAGACTATACACAATTTGATAATGAAAGTAAATTGGAAAGTCTCTTAAAACTTCTGTTCTATGTAAATCCTAAAAGTTTTCAGCTTTGACTTTTAGTTTTTAGTGTTCTTTTAAAACAATAGCACTGATTAATCTCCAAGTTGTGTTTAGAAAGGGGGAGAGATTTTGTATCTGAAATAGCTGGTTGTGCTCATTCAATCCCTCATCCATAATTTCTGTTTCAATATTATATTTATCATAGCTAATATTAGCAGGTCAGCATTACTTACAGGCTCAGCACATTATGTGCATATCCTGGAAAATAACAGGTGATGGTTTTAATAAGCAAAACCAGCTGTTTCAAATGCAAAAATAAACACGAAGGAATAACTTCCCATACATTTAATACTCTGCAGTAGGTATAATGAGACTTGGGGAACACAGGGGAAACAAAGTTCATAGTACAGTGTCCCTTTGACAAAACAGAACTAGGTTGATAGCTTCAAATGACCAAGATTTTATGGTTATTAAAAGTGTACATTAAAATGTGCACAGGGTAGAGGTGTAGGTAATAAGTTATCTAGTATTTAAGATAAGCATATATTTAAGTTAAATTGGTGATAGGGCAAGGGGCATTAAAAGTCGTATCTGCAGATGAAAGAAAGAACAGGATGTTACTTCTCTACAGAGGGACTTAGATACATTTGGGTACTGGGCAGGCAAGTGGCACATGAGATTCAATTTATTTTTGTATATATTTGCATTTATCTAAAAATTCACCTTATACTCAGTTACATGAAACACTAAATACATTTATGAACCACCCTCTAATTATAGATGCCGCCATTTTGCAGGTATCTGAAAAGAGTTGCTGCACGTATGCAATCTCATCTCCTGTCTCACTAAGGTTACTCAGCTCTATACAAAGTCCTAATGCCCAAGAACTTTTGCAAAGTCAAAAGTATGTTTTTAAACACCCCCTCACATGATCTTATCTGTTTATATTATAGCAGTACGTTTGCTTATAGACACCTTTTTATTTGCAGTTCTGAGCCTAAACAGCCCTCGTGTGTAATGTGGGATAACCCATGTTGGTGTAAGAATTTTTTTTTTACCAGGAAACTATCTGAGATTTGTTTAGTAGATTTTCTTTCTCTGCATGAAAAGGTCACTGCTTTTACTGATACAGAAATGGTTGCCCTTTCTGACTTTATACAATTAGAAATACTTTGGGGTTTTCTGTACCACAATAATTGCTTAAGATGTACCATTACTTAAGGCATTTCATGATGTTTCTTCACAGCCGCCTAAAGCTAATACAGCAATTACTAAGCTCTCCAAGAGTAGGCTTTTCCCCAATGATGATTCTGGGACATTTAACCCTTTTGCTGCTGAGGCAGTGCTACGGGTATAGAGGAGGCCAGGCCTAGCAGATGTCAATGTAGCTGAAACAGACGAGGTGGTAGACAATACAGCAGTAGTTTGTGCCTGAGCCTTTAATATTGCCACTCTTTGCTGTCAAGGTATATGTGAGATTAATAAATATATATTTTGATCACATATTTCAAGATTAATAAATCTGTATCTTTGATCTGATATTTTCACTGATCAGTAGAAAATAACTCATTGCACTCAGAAGAACTGACTAAACAGACAGGTTTAGTTCTACACCCACTTCTTCAATTACACAGGAAACTCCTAAGGATTACTTCAAAAGAATCATTCTTAGCTAAAGTGTGAACTTGAAGCCCTTACCAAATTTGCTATAATCAACTTACAGTTTGAGAAAGGATGAGTCATAAAAAGGCAAATTAAGGGAATAAGATTGTCAGATAGGTGATACCACACAAAATATATGGAGACGAAATGTCTGAATTACCCTTTTGGAACTAATCAAAATCATAGAGAAACAGCTTTTATACACATAGGTGTTAATTATCCCCAAACATCAAATACACATCTGCACTGCTAGCTAAACAGGAAATATGCTGCATTAAGACTTTTACAACTACTCGTGGATTAACCCCATGTGGTGAGTATGAGACAAAAAGTCTGGCAACTGAAGTTACTGAAAGAGCAGTTAGAATGTTAGGATAATACACTGAAGGCACATAACTTACATTATGATTTCAAAACAACTGTATATATTTTAATGGATATGATATATATATATATATATATATATATAGTTATATATATATATATATATATATATTTTGAAAGCATTGAATATCTTAACCTCTGTGTTTTTAAATAAATATTTGTGGACCTGGAAAGAAATAATTAATGACACTTATTACTTTATTTCAGATGGAATGCCGGCATGAAATGAAATATCATATCATATGAATGTGCAATAAATGTTTATAACGTTTCAAATACATCTTTTAAAATATAATGCTAGATGTATTTGATGTTTCATATCAAAACGATCAGGAAATTAATCTGATGCCGCTTCACCTATAATTGATATTGGGAGAGACTGGTGCAAGAAATTATGGCAGTTATTATACATTTTAAAGAAAGATGTTTTAATATATAACTGTATTTCTTTGTCATGCTGCATTTATTTGTACTGTCTAATTGTAATGCTGCCACCCGGTGTTATGTTGACAGAACTACAGCCAGAAAGCCTTTTGGCTGTTAAATATAAGACAATCCAATGAAAAGGGACAAGGCCGTGGGCGTTTCCAATATTCACCAATGACTGATAAATAATCAAAAAGGGGAGGGGTGAGATCAGATGATTAAAACCCCAGCATAGAGACTAAAGAGGTTGTTGTGTTGACTGATCCAGAAAGGAGTAACTGCTGCAGTTATTAATCAAAAGCACACACCTACCATTGGACTCCATATGCTTTACCCCAATTTTGAATTTCTGAGGTGAATTGGATCTGTTGCAAAACATTGGGAACTGGATTGCTGTTTATTTGGTGATGTATATAAAAGTTTTATTATAAGATAAGTCATATGCATAGCCTTTACAGTTAATAGATTTAAAGAGCAGATTATACTTTTAAACTGTATGCCATTGTTTCAGATAGCCCTTAGCCTGCCTATTTGTATGCAAACATTTAAAATAAACATTTATTATTACTGTATGTGGCAGAGTAGGATAAATTGCAGTTAAATAGCAGAATATATATATTATCCTATTATTTTATAAACACTGTTTAGAATTGTATTGCTTGGATGTTAAGACTTGTATATAAGGCTGGTTTCTTAAGATAAGCGTGTAGGAATTTTGCATAGCATATTTAAATAGTTTTCAAGCGCCTATAATATTATTTAGTTTCCTTTTATTGCAAATATAGTTAAATATGTTCATGGATATTAACTAAATAAAAGAATTCAGGTATTTATATTAATTGTATGGTCTAGTAGATGCATGGTTAATTAGGGTTTCTATTTTTTTTATATTGTGTTTGTAACCCTGCCATAAACTGATTTATTATTTGGATAGCACTACTAAGATTCTTATAAATATACTGACATAATAATTGGAGGCACTTTTCTGAGATTTATTAATATTCCATCATATTTGATATAATATATTTGTAAGTAAATAGAAATTATTATAAAAGAGAGAATTATTATTATTTTTTGCATATTTCGATATTAATATTTTGAAGATATAATTTTTGAAAAGTTGAAATATTCATTTTCATATTTCGAGATTGATATTAATATCTTGAAATATTATTAAAGATTAATTTTGAAAAATTAATAAAAATATTTTTCATATTTCAAAATTAATCAAAAATATTGTTTTTTCATATTTTCAAAGTTAATCAAAAATATTAATTTTTCATAGTTCGGAATATCAATTTTTCATATTTCAAAATTAATAATATTTTTTTTTTAAATATAAAATTTTTCTCTCTTTTTATTGGCAAAAATTGTATTAGCATTTTAGTTAAATAAATACTAAACCAATATAATAATGTCTGTAGCCAGAAGTGACTCATTTAATTCTATACATAGCAATGAAATTGGTCCCATAACCATACCTATTACTAAAGGTCAGTTCCTTAAGAAAGATATCTTAAGTTACCTTAAAGGGAAGTTTAATATTGCGGGTGAATTAAATTATTTTATGGATACGCTTGAAACTAGGGCTAAAAATATTACCGTTAATAATAATATGTGGAATGAAGAGAATGAATTCTTCCAGGAATTATTAATGATTAATCAATGCAAAGCTCCCATAAAGCGAGACGAACGAATACTAAAATCCTGGCCCCTTTTAATATGCATAATTGACGAAATGTCGTTTTGTGTCACAAACAAACGATTGCAAATACAGGAGCTAGAAAATAGTATTCGTTCCTCGCGCAGACACGAAGAGGGTTTAAAAATAGCCAAAAATAAAATGGATGAATTTGCCCAAAACCTAACAGCCTTAGATAAGCATAATACAGACTTAATCGCACAGATACAAGATTTAAATAAACAGCTTGCGCAAAGCCAGAGAGAATTAAGCGATTTAAAAAGGTCATATCGCCATAATGAAAACCCCTATATTAGCAATGAGAATAATACAGATAATGCTAACTCCTTTAGCGAACGCGTCAGGGACGAGGTACGAAAATATATAGAACAACATTGACAAATGACCCCTAACGGGTCAGAAATAGATTTCCCAAATAGACAATCCCCTCAGGATGTAAATCCAGAGGACAGCTGTAGCGCAGCTGATGCGGGGGAGGGAAACTCTAACAGAGAATCCCAAAATAAGTCTGATAAAGTCTATGATTCCCATAAAATAATCACCTTCGTACAACGCGCAGTACCTATATTCTCCAATAAGGGAACAACATCTGTAATTGATCATTTACAGGCTTTTGAAAATGCGTTGGCTATAATGAATGTTACAAGTGAGAAATTGAAAATTGAATTTCTGCCTTGGGTATTTGACAGTAAGCATCACAAATTCTTTGCTTCACTAAAGGATATGAATATTCATTCCTGGAATGGGGTAAAACGACAATGCAGAAAAGAATTCGGGCAATATCGCACTAAAACTGCCGCAAAGATAGCGGTATATGGTTTAAAGTGTCGTGCGAATCAGAGTCCAATCGAATTCCTTTCTGTATTGAAAAATGCGTACAGTATGGCTGAAGATAATCCCAAATTTGATGGCTCAGAATTTGTAAATTTATTTTTTGAAGCACTGCCTACACCCATCAAAATCAACTTAGCTAGAGATTTTGATGAGGACTGCTCATTGGAATGGCTGATCAAAGAGAGTACGAAGTTATACTCTATTCAGCAGTCCAGTGAGCAGGGGATTCAAAAGGAGTCAAAACCCAAAATTGTGGCAGAAACTAGGGTGTCACCTAGCCCCCTCAATTTGGAGTCTAACAAGAGGACTTATGCAGAGGTGGCCAGTCAAAACAGGCCATCTCCACAGAGGTTTAATTCTGCCCTTCCCCCTACACAGGTTGAGGCGCAAGGAGACTATAACCAAAGTGGGGGACATAATCAGGTGAATAATTACTCGCAAAGAGAATACTCACCAAATAATTGGTATCCGCGCAAGGGTAGATACAATAGGCGGCGAAGATATTCTCAGGGTAACCAGACACCCCAGGTATATAATACTCCCCAAAGTACTAATACTGAACAAGCTGAACCCCAGGGGCAACCACGCCAGAATATAAATAGTGGCCCTGATTCTGAGGGAACCCAATGGTCCAGGAATCAGTACAATGGGGCACTAGGAGATAGGCCCAGGGGTAGAGGTAACTTGTACAATCAGGTAGATATGCTGTTTACCCAGATAAATCGGTTGAGCAAACAAATCGCTAATATGAGTCAAAAATCTACGGCTCAGCAACCGAACAATACTTTTTTAGGGGTACAGCCAGTGGTCAGCAGTGGACCACAGGCACAGTCATAAATACTGCAGTACCACCTGAAGGGGAGGGGAGAGATATACAAAATGTAATAATAAATATCAATGATGCTAATCATGTTATCTCCCCACAGACCGGAAACGGACGATTTAGCCGTGATGACAAGCAACCTCATCCGGGAAAAGTTAACAAATCTCTTCCCTTGCAGCTCTCTCCTAACCTTATCTCCACAGATGCAGTACAAACGAATCCAACCGACCCTGTCATAGAGGAAACAGGTAGGTATGAAGGTTCCTCTGCATCGAATGACATGGCAAACTCAGGTAACACGTGGCGAAGCCCACAAATGTATGATAATGCCAATTTTATGTGTGAAATGGTAGAAACTGTAGGAAGATATTATGTATTAGTTGAGCTGCAAGATTCAGTCTCCAACCCTATCAGGGGATTAATTGACACTGGGTCACAGGCAACTATCTTATCCCACAGGTACTACACACAGCTAAATGAGCTAACACCCCACAAACCTAAAATAAAAGAATTTGACGGTTCTCTAATAGGTGTTGGGGGTGACTCCCTAAAAGTTTACGGTACTGCATGGTTAAAATTTAAATTGGGGAACAGGGTCATAAGACACCCTGTCATTATAGTAGATCTGCCAACTGATCGTTTAATTATTGGTAGTGATCTCCTGAAGCGATTAAGCACCATAATTGATTGCATAAATAATGTAATTTGGTCACAAGTTTAACGGCCTATCAATTATGAAAAATCTGGTATATCTCACGCCCGACATAGTTGTCACGTGGTAGAAGAGAAACCAGATGCTGTGGAGATTCATTTCAGGAATAACTCTGTACCTGAAATCACTATTCTACAAATAGATAATCAGACTCCTTTTAGTGGCTCTGATGGTAATACTTTTAAAATTTCGCCTGGAAAGATAGCGAATATTTCCCTAGATGGCGATGTATTAACCATATCACTCCACAAGGGGGATCATAAAATCCCTAAGGGGGGAAGCCACGCTCAATACCTCACAGGGATTGAGAGAGTTAAAGAGGATCTATTTATCCCTATACAAGTGCATGACCTTGGTAAAACCAAGTATGCTAAAATAAACTTAAAACAGGAAGTTAGCTATATAAGCGAAGGTTTATTAGCGCAAATAGCTGAACCTAAAGTGATTAAATATCTTTCTCCCCAAGACCACTGTGTCCACAACCTGGATAACAGGTCTGAAAGCTATAACATCACAGCTGCTTATTATCTATCTCTATAGGAAATAAGTCAGTGAAGCACCTGTTTTTAGTTTTAAATACTCCCCATAATCAAATATACATTGGCAATGATATCTTACATAGATATGCCATACAAATAGATTTGATTAATTCTTGCCTCTGGAGCAGGTTAAAGGGGGACCCTGAAGTATTTCAGGATGAAAATGCAGCCCTGAAATCAAACAGCAATTGCCATATGCTGTGAATATGCAGGTATCTAGCGATGTTATAATTCCTGCTGGGGCTGATAAATTTCTGTTACCCTTACAGGTAAAGAGAGATCAGAAATTAAAAACTTCTGAAACACTGATTTGCCTCTCCCATAGAATACAAAATCTGGGTGTCACAGTAACCTACACTCCTATGGTGAATATTGGAACTGTTCCAATACATATTGTTGTGCATAACATGACCCCACAGGATATAACCTTATCCAAGGGAACTACCATAGGATATGCACTGGAATCAAGTTATTACACTTTTGGATTCCAGAATAATGTAATTGGGCTAATACCGGAAGGATATTTAACTGAAGAACAATTAATAGAACAATCCTTTGCATCTATGCCAGAGGGTCTATTTAATATTCAGTCCATTTATCCCTTCAGCTCAGAGGAAGGCATCTGTAAAATTGAAGAAGCCTCTCTAGTGTTTGATCAGCCAATCAAACAGCAAGATTACCCCAATACCCAGAGTCATGGGAGCAATGTAAATTATAATCAAGGGGATCTCACCTCTAGACTGGAAGAAGCCTATGAAATAGGACAGCCTGAAATCTTTCCAGGATTTCAGCAAATAGTCGAAGAGCAAATATCCTTAGCTAATGGCTGTTCCAGCGATGATGAACGCCAACAGCTGCGAGAACTCCTGATGGAGTACAAGGATATTTTTGCTAAGGATTCTTATGACTGTGGTACTACAGACTTGCACATTGCAAGAATACAAACAGATCCCGATGCACCACCTGTATTTGTCAAACAATACAGACTTCCCTTAGCCTCATATGATTCTCTTGCAGAGATCATAAGGCATTTGGAAGAAAGAGGTATTATCAGACAGGTGCACAGCTCTTATAATAATCCTATTCTAGGTGTCCTTAAGCCCAATGGACAATGGCGTTTGTGTGCTAACTTAAGACAGCTAAACAAACGAGTATACATGTCTGGCTGGCCTGTGCCATATATTGACCAATGCCTAGCACAAATGCAGGGATCCAAAATATTCACTGCCATTGATTGTGCGCAGAGATATTGGACCATAAAGGTACATGAAGAGGACCAATATAAGCTAGCATTCTCCTTCCAAAAGGTTCAGTATGCATTCCAGAGACTTCCATTTGGATACATAAATTCTGGACATGAATTTGCTGTATTCATGCATAAGGCTATGCCTGATGCACTGGAAAGGGGGACCTTATCTTATGTTGATGATGTTTTAATCAAAAGCACAGACTTTGAAAAACACATTGCAGAGCTTAAACGTGTCCTCAGCCAACTTAAAAGGGCAGGTGTCAAATTATCCCTACAAAAAGCTCAATGGTGCCGCACTCGTGTAAACTTCTTGGGACATGAAGTTACCTCTGACGGATTAAATCCCCAGAAGAAAAAGGTGGAAGCGATAGTGAATTCTAAAAACCCAACTAACTTAAAGGAATTGAGATCATTCCTGGGTATGACAAATTATTCTCGCAAATTCATTGATAATTATGCGGAATTAGCTAAACCACTACTACTTCTTCTAAAGAAAGAGGTGAAATGGCACTGGAGTGAGTCTCAAGAGACAGCCATCAGAGAGCTGAAGAGAAAACTCACTCAAGCACCTTGCTTAGCGTACCCTGAAGGTGGCAAACCTTTCTTCTTAGAGACAGGTTACACAGATATAAGCATGAGTGCTGTTTTATACCAAAAGCATGATAATTTGAACAAAGTCATTGCTTATGCGAGCAAAAATCTATCCCTAGTAGAAATAAAGTTTAGCGATTGCGAAAAAGCCCTCTTATCTACTGTATGGGCTCTACAAAATTTCCGCAGCTATATACAGGGCGAGAAAATTATTGTAGAAACGGCCCACCAGCCTTTGCTATATTTGCAAAGTGAGAGAATAAGAGAAGGGAATTTGTCTAATAGCCGCATAACAGCGTGGACTCTTTCCTTACAAGGCTGGCCCTTAGAAATTCGCTACAAGCAGAATAAAAAGAATCCAGTCGCACAAGGGCTTGCTGAGCTCCACGACTGTACTGCTAGAGATCCTGGGGAAGAATTATCAGAAGATGATTTTCTGGAAGAACAATTGCTTTCTCCATATAAAATGTACAATGAGGACCATTGCCAAACATTACCTTGGGTGTATGTTGATGGTTGTTCTTACCATGCCACTATTGATAATGAGCGCAGATTAGTCGCTGGCATTGGTATAACGGGGACAAATGGATTCCCAAATATATCTATAGGTTTCAACATTGGACCAAGATCCAGTCAGGTTTCAGAACTAACTGCTGTTTTCAAAACCATTGAAATGGCTATTGAACATGGTATTCATGAATTTGTGATCATAACTGACTCAAATTATGTGCGTGACAGTTTTGTTGAATACCTGCCAACTTGGAAAAGAAATGGCATGCAGAAAAGCAATAACAAACCAGTCAAGCATGGCAAGTTGTTCTGCGAGATTGATAATCTGGTAGTATCCAATGATTTAACCATACACTGGAAAAAGACCAAGGGTCATTCCAGAGTTCTAGGTCCTGATAAGGAAGGCAATGACCTTGCAGATTCGTTAGCCAAACAAGGAGCCATAACTGGAGAACTCCTTAATATTGACCACTTAATGGGTGCAATTCAGGTAGAAGCCATTACCAGAAACCAGGCAAAACAACAGAGTGAGCCTAATTTGGTACAATGGAGTCAGGATTCTCCTAGTGAGGACCTGATCACTAGTCAAAAAGAAGACCCCATTGTAGGCATCTTCTATAAACACATAGAAGATCCTGAAAGCAACCCCATCTCAAAAGATGATTGTATTGGCAAGGAAGATCTTAGAATCTTAATAAAATCTAAATCACAATTCAAGTTACAGGATGGTTTGTTAATTAGAACCTCCAAAACTGGCATCCAGCAGTGGGTAGTACCCACCAAGTTTAGAGGTCTAATGCTTCAACATGCCCATGATGCTCCCACATCTGGTCATCGTGGTGCCAAACTCACATATGAAATATTGCGTGATTATGCTTTTTGGCCACACATGTTGAAAGATGTTCAAACCTACTGTCAGGGGTGTTTAATCTGCCCACAGTTCCAACCCACTGCACCAACGCATAGAGCGCCATTGCAGAAAAGGGGGATGGTAATGCCATGGTCACATATACAAATTGATTTTATTGGTCCAGTAACAAGATCATCAAGAGGTAACAAATACATGTTAACCGTGACATGCCTGTTCACTAAATGGGTAGAGTGCATTAGTGCACCTAACAATAGTGCTGAAACATGTGCAGCATTGCTCATCAACCATGTATTTTCCAGATTTGGTTTGCCCCAAAGAATCGAATCAGATCGGGGGACCCACTTCACTAGCGAAGTGATGACAAAAATGTGGAAAATACTAGGGGTTAAAAGAAAGCAGTTCAAAGTAGAAAATAGGAGCACCGGCACTGTGTAGAGTAAAAATTCAAATTTATTTATAACACCTTACAGGCCCATTTATCAAGCTCCGTACGGAGCTTGAAGGGCCGTGTTTCTGGCGAGTCTTCAGACTCGCCAGAAACACAAGTTATGAAGCAGCGGTCTAAAGACCGCTGCTTCATAACCCTGTCCGCCTGCTCTGAGCAGGCGGACAGGAATCGCCGGAAATCAACCCGATCGAATACGATCAGGTTGATTGACAGCTCCCTGCTGGCGGCCGATTGGCCGTGAGTCAGCAGGGGGCGGCGTTGCACCAGCAGCTCTTGTGAGCTGCTGGTGCAATGTTAAATGCGGAGAGCGTATTGCTCTCCGCATTTAGCGAGGTCTTGCGGACCTGATCCGCAGTGTCGGATCAGGTCCGCAAGCCCTTTGATAAATGGGCCCCATAGTGTCTTTAAAATCTTGTTTCAAGTAAGGGCACAAACAAATAACATAGGACTGTCTGATGACAACAGCCTTACATGTTTCGGCTAAACAAGCCGTCCTCATAAGCTGCTGTCCAGTATAATAAAACTGACACTTTTAAAAGCAACAGACTAATCCAATTGGTTACAACCTAATTGTCAAATATATAACACCTGTTGGTTTAAACACATTGCAGGTATTTAACCCTTTATTTCCCCTATCTTATAGGCAGTTTAGAAGTGCAGAATTATACTCATATATATATATATATATGTATACCTATTTCTTGGGACAATGGAAACAGTAATAATATATTTTGTAAACATCTTATTCTATTTCTAATCTATTCAGAAGAACTATATCTGCTTGTTTCTCCTAACCAATGTCTTATGTCAGTATAATTTGGGTTCTAGTTCTAGTCTTATTTTATTAGACATGTACTTAGTGTTTTTCTAATTTATGTTACTTCTATTAAAAATTATTTCCCTGCTATTTAAAGTGCATAAAGGAAATTTCTGTTAGACTTTTTCTTTGGTAATGTATAAATTTCTGTTGTTAAAGAAAACCCTACAAGCACACCTATTTTTCCCAATTTATGTTAATTCTCTATAAAAACTATTTCAATGTTATTCTGAGTGTATAAAGAAAATTTCTGTTAGACATGATTAGAAAACTAACCTTAAAAAAGCACTTTTCTATGAATAAACATATTTCCAATGAATCCCAGCCACATGAGAGCATGGTTGTTCAGCCTAGCTCTGTAATTGGAAGGGATCCAAGTGAATCAGATTTTCAGCACCTATGTGACTTGAATACATTGGAAATTCTAGCAGAAGAAAGTGCTGAGGATGGGTCTATCCCTAGCCAATACCCTATCCCCAATCCGACTTTTGATTTTGATTTGGATTCTGATCCTCTCACAGGTTCTAATTCCCTTTCCAATTCTTTCTCTAATTCTATGCCTAATTACGAAACACGATTGTGCACTCCTAAATTTAAGAAAAAGTCCACCTTTTACCCGATACAGAGCAGAGGGAATATAATAGAAAAGTTCCAGAATAGGGTGGAACATGATCTGACAAAGTTATATTATACTCAGACTAACATTAAATATAACTTAACATACAATGAAAAAGAAGTATTGAAAAAATTGGCACAGAATAAAGATTTGGTGATACGTGCCGCAGATAAAGGAGGCACAGTAGTGGTTCAGAATAGGGATGACTTTGTTAAAGAAGCACTAAGACAACTGAATAATCCATCAAACTATAGGACACTAACTAACGATCCTACTAAAACCTTTAATAAAAAGCTAAGAGATTTAGTTGATGATGGTGTTGAAATGGGCTTCATTGACTCAGACACAAGTGAGTACTTACTGGTTACCAATCCAAAGATACCTACATTTAATCACCTGCCAAAAGTACACAAAAGTACAGAGAATGTGGTAGGAAGACCAATAGTAAGTGGAATAGGGTCATTTTCAGAACACCTGTCAGAATGGCTAGATAATATTCTACAACCAATGGTTTTAGATCTATGGAGCCATGTAAAAGATACAAAACATATATTACAGATAGTTTCAGACATAGAGTGGAATGACAAGTTCACTTGGCTCACAGTGGACGTCCAATCACTCTATTCTTCAATACCACATGAATGTGGACTACAAGCAATAGCTTTTTTCATGAAAAAGTATTATGGTAACAATCCAGACTACTGTGAATTTGTTGTAAGGGTCACAGATTTCCTTCTGAAACACAACTATTTCTCTTTTGGGGGGGTTTTCTATCTTCAGATATGCGGCACCGCCATGGGGGCAAAGTTTGCGCCCTCATATGCCAACCTATTTTTGGGTTGGTGGGAGCGGTGCAGCATATTTGGAGATAGAAACCCATACAGGGAGAATATAGTGATATACAAACGCTTCATAGATGACCTGCTTTTTATCTGGCAAGGAGACCAAGAGAAAATGAAAATGTTTGTAGGAGGTTTAAACACAAATAATGTAGGTTTAAAATTTACTTCAGAACATGACAAAAAACAGATTAATTATCTGGATGTTACACTCAGTGGAACCAAAGGGAAACTTGTAAAATCAACAGTATATAGAAAGCCCATAGCTGGCAATACTTTGCTACATGCATCAAGCTGTCACCCAGTGAGCACGTTCAGAGGGATAGCAAAAGGACAGTACACACGACTCAAACGGAATTGCTCTGATGATAACAGTTATCTTGAACAATCCACTTTATTAACAGAGAGGTTAGAACAGAGAGGGTATTTTTTGTAACTACATACAGTAGTCAGTACTCTAAAATTTGCAATATAATAAGGAAACATCTCCCTCTTTTAAGAGCGGATGATGGCTTAGCGGATATCAATATTAAAGATTGCAGGTTTGCATATAAAAGAAATATGAGCATAGGAAACATGGTTTCACCAACGAAATTACCCAGTAAGGAATTGACACAAGACTCATCCTGGTTGACATCAAGAGGCATGTATAAATGCCACTATACCAATTGTGTGGCCTGTGCAAAGGTAGACACAGGGGAAAGCTTCATCTCCACACACACAGGACAAGAGTATCAGAAATATATGTGTATGAACTGCAGGTCCACGTTTATTATTTACCTTATAACCTGTAGAGACTGTCAAAAACAGTATGTAGGGCTCACAATTAGAGAGGTCAGAACTAGGATAAGGGAACATCTCTCATCCATAAAAATTGGGTTAGCTAGTACACCACTAGTACAACATTTTGTTACAGTTCACAATCAGGATACCAGCAGTTTCACATGGACCGCCATAGAAAGAATCCTTCCACAAAAGAATGGTGGGGATAGAGAAACAATTCTAGGTAGACAGGAAGTATTTTGGATTTTTAAGTTAAAGACCAGGGTTCCAAATGGTTTCAACTCAGATTATGACCTTATGAACTTTTGGCAATGATAGATTAGGTATGTTTGTAAGGCTTTCTTTAAATAGAAATAGACACACCACCAAAAATAATGTCTAACAGAAATTTTCTTTATACACTCAGAATAACATTGAAATAGTTTTTATAGAGAATTAACATAAATTGGGAAAAATAGGTGTGCTTGTAGGGTTTTCTTTAACAACAGAAATTTATACATTACCAAAGAAAAAGTCTAACAGAAATTTCCTTTATGCACTTTAAATAGCAGGGAAATAATTTTTAATAGCAGTAACATAAATTAGGAAAACACTAAGTACATGTCTAATAAAATAAGACTAGAACTAGAACCCAAATTATACTGACATAAGACATTGGTTAGGAGAAACAAGCAGATATAGTTCTTCTGAATAGATTAGAAATAGAATAAGATGTTTACAAAATATATTATTACTGTTGCCATTGTCCCAAGAAATAGGTATACATATATATATATGAGTATAATTCTGCACTTCTAAACTGCCTATAAGATAGGGGAAATAAAGGGTTAAATACCTGCAATGTGTTTAAACCAACAGGTGTTATATATTTGACAATTAGGTTGTAACCAATTGGATTAGTCTGTTGCTTTTAAAAGTGTCAGTTTTATTATACTGGACAGCAGCTTATGAGGACGGCTTGTTTAGCCGAAACATGTAAGGCTGTTGTCATCAGACAGTCCTATGTTATTTGTTTGTGCCCTTACTTGAAACAAGATTTTAAAGACACTAAGGTGTTATAAATAAATTTGAATTTTTACTCTACACAGTGCCGGTGCTCCTATTTTCTACTTTGAACTGCTATTGAACTTTACCCACAGTGAGCACGGCAGCTTTTGGAGTTTCTGAAGCGGTTTCAGGACTATTCCTATCCGGTAAACGATTCTGGAACAAGCAAAAGCAGAGGTGAGCAGAACGTCATCAGACGCATCAGAGGTGTAACCGCGCCCCCTATTGCGACGAGCAGCTGAGGAGGGTATGGTAGGCTGAATGGAGAACGCTGAGGCGTACTAGAAGGTACCGGCCAAGATCCGAGAGAGGATTGTTGCAGCGCAGGAACCATAGCCTCTACCCAAGGACCGGCAGGCTGACACGGGGGGCACGGTAAGGAAACCTTTATCCACTGTATGGAACTTTTGTTATTATCATGTTGTACACACGCTCCTAACTTACCTCTGCTTGGGCTGTGAGCCACGTTTGGTAACTTTGAATATACCAGCCACGGATGTTTTTTGCTGTTAAAATTTGGTTGACCATTTGTTAAAAGAAAGCTCCATTTTGCTTATAGAGCTGCCTCAAGTGGTGGTGTAGAGCGTTACAACCAGTCTATTGTTAAAATCCTCAAAAAGTTTGTGAGTGAAACAGGTAAAGACTGGGATGTAAAACTACCTCTAGTCTTAATGGCATTAAGAGCAACTCCAAGTAGTGCTACCAAGATGTCACCTTTTGAACTGATGACTGGTAGAAGAATGGTTCTACCTCAGCATCTGCTGTACCGTACATCAGACCAAAACTTGATAAACGCTGCCAATACACATCAATATGTGGAAAACCTAAGAAAGCACCTGCAATATGCCTTTGCATTTGCTCAAAGGAATTTAGAAAGAGCCGCAACTGCCACTAAAACCTATTATGATCTCAAAACATCCAAAAAGGAATATGAAATAAATGATAAAGTTTATCTTTATAACTTTGGAAGAGATCAGGTTAGGGAGAAGAAATTTCTTCCCTCATGGAAAGGTCCTTTTGTCATTACTGACAAAATATCTCCAGTGGCCTATAAAATAAGAATCCCCAAAAATGAAGGTTTCATAGATAAATGGGTCCATATAAATCAATTGCGGGCATGTCATCCCAGATCCCAACTACAAGTCATAGAGGGAGAATGAAGTGTCATATCCCCAAATGCACTAAAGACGTACTGTAGTTTAAAGATGCCTAACTGATAAACATGAAGGCTCAAAATAACAAACTTCCTACATAAGAGACTGTCTATGAGGTATACGGCTGATCCTCATCAAATACCACTGACTTTAAGCCAATTCAAACACATGTGTCCTACATCTATTTGAAATTGGAAGGGGGATTTATGTCAAGGTATATGTGAGATTAATAAATATATATTTTGATCACATATTTCAAGATTAATAAATCTGTATCTTTGATCTGATATTTTCACTGATCAGTAGAAAATAACTCATTGCACTCAGAAGAACTGACTTAACAGACAGGTTTAGTTCTACCCCCACTTCTTCAATTGCACAGGAAACTCCTAAGGATTACTTCAAAAGAATCATTCTTAGCTAAAGTGTGAACTTGAAGCCCTTACCAAATTTGCTATAATCAACTTACAGTTTGAGAAAGGATGAGTCATAAAAAGGCAAATTAAGGGAATAAGATTGTCAGATAGGTGATACCACACAAAATATATGGAGATGAAATGTCTGAATTACCCTTTTGGAACTAATCAAAATCATAGAGAAACAGCTTTTATACACATAGGTGTTAATTATCCCCAAACATCAAATACACATCTGCACTGCTAGCTAAACAGGAAATATGCTGCATTAAGACTTTTACAACTACTCGTGGATTGACCCCATGTGGTGAGTATGAGACAAAAAGTCTGGCAATTGAAGTTACTGAAAGAGCAGTTAGAATGTTAGGATAATACAGCGAAGGCACATAACTTACATTATGATTTCAAAACAACTGTATATATTTTAATGGATATGATATATATATATATATATATATTTATATATATATATATATATAGATAGATATATATATATATATATGAATATATATATGTATATTTTGAAAGCATTGAATATCTTAACCTCTGTGTTTTTAAATAAATATTTGTGGACCTGGAAAGAAATAATTAATGACACTTATTACTTTATTTCAGATGGAATGCCGGCATGAAATGAAATATCATATCATATGAATGTGCAATAAATGTTTATAACGTTTCAAATACATCTTTTAAAATATAATGCTAGATGTATTTGATGTTTCATATCAAAACGATCAGGAAATTAATCTGATGCCGCTTCACCTATAATTGATATTGGGAGAGACTGGTGCAAGAAATTATGGCAGTTATTATACATTTTAAAGAAAGATGTTTTAATATATAACTGTATTTCTTTGTCATGCTGCATTTATTTGTACTGTCTAATTGTAATGCTGCCACCCGGTGTTATGTTGACAGAACTACAGCCAGAAAGCCTTTTGGCTGTTAAATATAAGACAATCCAATGAAAAGGGACAAGGCCGTGGGCGTTTCCAATATTCACCAATGACTGATAAATAATCAAAAAGGGGAGGGGTGAGATCAGATGATTAAAACCCCAGCATAGAGACTAAAGAGGTTGTTGTGTTGACTGATCCAGAAAGGAGTAACTGCTGCAGTTATTAATCAAAAGCACACACCTACCATTGGACTCCATATGCTTTACCCCAATTTTGAATTTCTGAGGTGAATTGGATCTGTTGCAAAACATTGGGAACTGGATTGCTGTTTATTTGGTGATGTATATAAAAGTTTTATTATAAGATAAGTCATATGCATAGCCTTTACAGTTAATAGATTTAAAGAGCAGATTATACTTTTAAACTGTATGCCATTGTTTCAGATAGCCCTTAGCCTGCCTATTTGTATGCAAACATTTAAAATAAACATTTATTATTACTGTATGTGGCAGAGTAGGATAAATTGCAGTTAAATAGCAGAATATATATATTATCCTATTATTTTATAAACACTGTTTAGAATTGTATTGCTTGGATGTTAAAAGACTTGTATATAAGGCTGGTTTCTTAAGATAAGCGCGTAGGAATTTTGCATAGCATATTTAAATAGTTTTCAAGCGCCTATAATATTATTTAGTTTCCTTTTATTGCAAATATAGTTCAATATGTTCATGGATATTAACTAAATAAAAGAATTCAGGTATTTATATTAATTGTATGGTCTAGTAGATGCATGGTTAATTAGGGTTTCTATTTTTTTTATATTGTGTTTGTAACCCTGCCATAAACTGATTTATTATTTGGATAGCACTACTAAGATTCTTATAAATATACTGACATTGCAGAAAGTTTAGCTGAGAGTCCTGCAGTTCTAGCATGGAGTCAGGGTTGCCAGGTGCTGATATAAAGTACTGATGATGCTTGCCATCTTCACTGAATCTATAATAGCTTGGTTATTATGTAAGGATAACAGAAAACTACCTTGTTGATCAACTGTATTCACTCATGCTTGATAAAGCCAGGGTCTGTAGCCTGGAAACTGATACCAGGAATCGGAACCAGAGGATCAATCAGAAGAGCAGTTGATAAACAAGCTGGAGTCATAAACCAGGAAAGATTTCAATTACCAGGCTGTATCACAAAGGGCAGACAAGAGACAAAAGAGTAGTCCAAGACGTCAGCAGCTTAGTTATCAGTCCAAAGTAGGCAATTCAGCAACGGGACAGGCAAGAGACAATATATAGAAAGGTCATAAGCATTGGAGGTTTTAGGATCCTAATCAAGAAAAAGAAAAGTTGGTTCGAGCCTCTAAACTTTAAAAAGGGACCTTTATTGCTTTATATAAAGGTCCAAAGTAAAAAAACAACTTTTCAGGCCTACAGCCAGCCCTTAATAATGATTAAGATCTAATTGTTGTTGTTTTTTTACTTTGGGCCCTGATATAAAGCAATAAAGATTCATTTTTAAAGTTTGGAGGCTGGAACTATCTTTTCTTTTTCTTGTGTATGTGGAAAAGGCTAATCCAGGGTTCTGTGCCTGAAAAGCTCTGTTTTACATTTTATGGTTGGGATCCTAAACATCAGGCTCTCCATAATGAAATAACCAATCAGTAGCATATATATCAGGGTCTCCACAATGAAATAACCAATCAGGAGCATTTAAATCAGGCTTTCCATAAATAAATAACCAACCAGGAGCCTATAAATCAGGCTCCCCAAAATGAAATCAGGCTCTCTTAATAATGAAATAATCAAACATCTAATAGCACTTTTCTCTCCAGTTTTGGTGCACATTCTGTTGCAGAGTCACTTCCGACAGGGTTACAAATAATGCTGCCCTTAAAGACCAGTCAACACAATAGATTTGCATAATCAACAAATGCAAGATAACAAGACAATGCAATAGCACTTAGTCTGAACTTCAAATGAATAGATTTTTTTTCTGACAATTTTAAAAGTTATGTCTTTTTCCACTCCCCCTGTACTATGTGACAGCCATCAGCCAATCACAAATGCATACACGTACCATGTGACAGCCTTCAGCCAATCACAAATGCATATACGCTTATTCTGTGAATTCTTGCACATGCTCAGTAGGAGCTGGTAACTCAAAAAGTTTAAATATAAAAAGACTGTGCCCATTGTGTTAATGGAAGTAAATTGGAAAGTTGTTTAAAATTGCTGCTCTATCTGAATAATGAAAGTTAATTTTGACTTGTGTGTCCCTTTAAGTCTCACATCCTGGTTTTATTTATAGCGCTACCACAATCGCACACCACACTATCCCTAGCGCACCCCTCCCCTGAAGCAATATCTTCTCCAGACACAAAACAGCCTATAGTGTGTCTTATGATTCCAGCGGTTCTACCTTCTGCATTCTCCCTATCACAAGTTGAGAGGCACATAGGTGTCTCAGGGTCTCAGGCTGCCTATCTATTATATAGTTGATGAATCAGAATATTTGCCATATTTGGTTTTCAAAAATCAAGACACCTTTTATGAAATCATCAGATTTTTTTATTACAAATCAAATTCAGCTTATAATATGATTCACTGTTGTTATATGAAATAGACAAAAGCATAAAACCACACCTTACATGTTTGCATTTATGTACATAAACATTTAAATGCATAGTTACAAGCATTACTAAGGACATACATATAGTAAACATACACCACCATGTATTAAGCAATATCAATAAATTGCAATCTCCAAATATTGGTTCCTATTCCAATCCGTTTGGATTTGCACATGAAATAAATTGTATAGCAAATCAGGTGGGGTGTTTTTTTTTATCACTTTCAAACCTATCCTAATCAATATGAAAAACTGTTGTTATAAATAGAAAAAATCCTATGTATATAAAAAAAACTCTCCAATATATTTTCATTATTTACTTTGTCACCTTTTCCTGTAATTCCATTCTGAAATTGTGAGCTTTTCAGTTCCTGTTAGAAATGGAAGTGCAGGACACTGTTATATTCCTCACAGTCATTGGCTGCACACTCTAGTGACCTATTTATAACTGTCCCTAATTGGCCAAAGTAGAGAAGGTAACCTAAGTTACAACATGGCAGCTCCCATTGCTTTATAGACACTACAACTTTACACTTATTTTGTCAATATTTAAACAGCTAATTAAACTTTAAAATAATACATCTACATGTTATTCTCAGAATAATCTTTTCTTTGAATGCATAATTTTATCTGGCATTTATTTAGTGTTTAATGTCCCTTTAAAGGGACAAAGTAATGTTTTTATTTATGCATCAGAAATTATCTACAACAATACAATGCATGCAAACTAAAACAAAATGTGAAAAAAAAACTAATTTTTTTAGTAAGATACAAACCCCTTTTTAACTGACTGAAATGTACTTTATTTTCCTTCCTTTGTTGTTGCCAATTGAAGACAGATATAAAAGAGCTCCTACACATATCAGCCAATCATTGCACAGCATGAAGGAATGTCAGAAGTTCTGCATTCCACAGAATGGACCACAGTCTCTTGGAAGGGAAGAAAAACATTATGAGCTAAATTGCAGCAAAAGCAGGCAAAATAAATTATGAAAGTGCATTACAAAGTTTATTATTATTATGCATAATTAAACATTATCTGTAGAATTCAGTTATGAGTTTAATACATTGCAAGGTTTTTTTAAAATGGACTTGAAAAAGTTTGAAAAGCTATGCAGTGCACTTTGCATGGGTGTTCTGGTTGAAATGGGATACAATGTTTTTTCAATTTTTTTTTTTTTTTTAAAGGTTGTAAATTTCGATACACAATAAAAATAAAATAGGGAAATTTGACATATTTTGTACAGCCTGGAGGTGAGCTTTATAATATATACATGGTATGGAAGGGCTATATTACTTGCACAATAGTTTTCATTATTGACCACACCCAGTGATACTCTGCTCCACCCCTAAACACCTCATGTAAATTGCCCACAATATGCACAAAGTATTAAATATCGTATTATTTAGTCAAATCTGGAAACTGCAGGAGATTTACCAATGCCAGTTCTTATGTAAAGTGCAATATACTTAGATATCAAATATACATTATATCAACTGTCATGCTTATTCATTAAGTGTTCAATTAAGGGGAACCTTGTTCCTTTACTCAAAATCAAACTTGAAAAAAAAACAACCATAAAATAAACACCCAATTCTGAGAGATGTAAATTATTAATGTTAGCTGTTGTACATTCATTATATTAAAAATACTGAAACAGAGAAAATATTTGATTAAAATATTTTAGTAAAATTTAAATTGTACTTGTAGCAAAGATTATCATAACAAAATACATGTGATAACTGTCACATAGTCTGTTGTGCCCGTTCTATGGAGTGCACAGGACTGCATAAGCGCCCAATCTTTCACTTTGCACCCCATCAAACTTGTTGGGCTGAGAAAGACGATGGTGAAAATGACCCCTCCCTGCTGCTGTGTCATCATGCCTAGCCACACCCCAACCCTACTAGACACTGGTTAGATCATGCATAGAGCATAGGTCAGTGCTGAGTTAACAGACTGTAATAAAAAGCTTTCAGGACGTTCTTTCTGATGCATAATTATAAATCAGTAGCTTCAGTGGGGGTTTTAAAGAGATCATAGACTGGAAGGAATTGTGTATTTGAATGCTGGAGGTGGCATTGAATCTTTGTCTATACTGGTAAAATAGGAGAAACATTTATTCATTGTAGATGTTTTATGGGCATTGGAGAAGACCTGTCAAATAGAACAGTAGAGTTTACATTTTCCATACAATGACGAGCCTGTGTATACAGTATATTTATTATTTGTGTTGTGAACAGCTTTTATGCCAATTAGGAAGAAATTGTGCACAACATATCTCTTCACTCAGAAGCTTCTTGTGATGTTGGAGGAGCTGGAAGAGTGTGTCCTGAGAGCAGTCTGATTATGTAGTAACCTTCCTCACTGGACCTCTCTCGTGGTACTAAATTCTGGCAAGCTTTTGCTCCTTGCTCTTCCAGATGCAGCAAGCTCACTTTCTGTGTCTGAGTCATATGTGTCTTCCAACTGAAAGGGATTGACACGTACACGAAGTGGCTTAAATGTGAAGGTTGCTAGACTCTTAGCTCTACGTCTTTTATCCCATCGCCCTTCCAGGACCTTCCGACGCTGCTCCTCTTCCTGTGCAGCAAAGTCCTGCAACACTGAGCGAAAGAGACGAGGAATCTCAGCACCATCTGGCTCAAACTCTAGCATAAGCCGACGGAATCTGCACAATCAATAAGGAATAGGTGTTATTTTGAGAATAAGAAAATTGACCATATAGGATTTAAAATGTTATAACTGATAAGAAAACAATCAAGGAAGGTTTGCTATGTTAACCTTCATATTAGGACCCCCAGACTGCTTAATGCATTCAGGGCCAAGGCAAATATAACTACTTGACTGATGATGAATTTTGTAAGTCACAAAGACCTCTTTAGTGATATGAGCTATGGAATATGCCTACAATTTTAATACAATATAACAAAGAAAGATGAAAAATGCATCCTCTAGAAAAGTTATGCTGACTGTGAGATAGCACAAGTATAGTTAAAGGTAACAAATGTGTACTTTCTATCACAAATATAAATGACATTACAAAGTATATATTTAAAGGGACAGTCTAGTCCAAAATAAACTTTCATAATTCAGATAGAAAATGTAATTTTAAACAATTTTCCAATTTACTTTTATCACCAATTTTGCTTTGTTCTCTTGGTATTCTTAGTTGAAAGCTAAACCTAGGTGTTTCATATGCGAATTTCTAAGCCCTTGAAGGCCAGCTCTTCTCTCAGGGCATTTTGACAGTTTTTCACCACTAGAGGGTGTTAGTTCATGTGTGTCATATAGATAATACTGTGCTCACGCACGTGGAGTTCCAGTGAGCCAGCTCTGATTGGCTAAAATGGATGTCTGTCAAAAGAACTGAAATAAGGGGGCAGTTTGCAGAGGCTTAGATACAAGATAATCACAGAGGTAAAAAGTGTATTTATATAACAGTGTTGGTTATGCAAAACTAGGGAATGGGTAATAAAGAGATTGTCTATCTTTTTAAACAATAACAATTCTGGTGTAGACTGTCCCTTTAATTAAATGTGACATTCTAGTAATATTACATAGTTATATATATTATTTAATGTGTTTAACATTGTTTATTGTATGCAATGTATTTATTGTAGTGCTGTTTTAAATATTAACAATCAGTGCATTAGTTTGATAACACAATAGTTGTTTATTTTAGCTATTAAAAGAAATAACATTACATGATACCCCCAAATATATTATGTAAAATATATTTCTATTGGGTGAATAATTTAAATATAATTTTTTTTTTCGATTTTAACAACATTTTTAGCATATAAAAGTTAAATACATATAAACAAAACTAAATAAAAAATATTAAATACAGTTAAATTTAAATAACGTAATTAGAAAAAAATATCTTAAATTACTGTATCAAGATAAAAAAGTCAGTTAAAAAATTTACATTTTTAATTTTTATGACAGTTATATAAAATAGCGTTTACTGAAAAATTGTATTAACAATTTATATAAACTATTGATTCATTTAACCCCTTAATGACCACAATGTACCCTGTATGTCACTGGTCATTAAGGGTTTTTTCAAGACATAAAAGCACAAGTCTAGCAAGAACACGCTATTAATTCCCTCCCTCCAGCAGGCTTTGTGGAATAGAGCAGTCTCAACGCTGGTGGCAAGACCACGCTATAAAACAATCAAGTCCCAAAAAAAGGCCAGCGACATACAGGGTACGTCGCTGGTCCTTAAGGGGTTAAATGATTAAAAAAATAATCAGAAATAGTACATTTATATGAATTATAAATTAATATTAATTAAAATAAAACGAACATTTTATCTTGTATTACATTGATATACATTAATGTTAATTTTAACTTTTATTACATTAATTATAAATGATGTATTTATAAAGTAATTATACTTATATTATTAAAATATTTTTATACAATTATTAAAATAAACTTAAAGTATATCTACACAATGGAAATGCCAGATATCATTATTTTGAAGGATAAACTCTCTTATAGAGATAACATTCTTAATAATTTGAACAAAAGGAAGAATTGAATTATTAAATAAATTATTTATTAAATAAATATTTAGCACAAATTAAGGATAAACAAATGTATGTACTTTATTATATAATGCTATAGCAACTACCTCTTAGTGATGGATTTCCCCATAATCAGGTCTTTATATATATAAAGATAATTATTGTATAGATAAAGCAAATATTGTAATTAAATGTAAATATTAATATAGTCACATTGCAGTAACATGTCATGTTTTGTATGTACATAATTTTATTCACATTTCCCTTAATACTAGAGTAATGTTTGATGGCTCAATAACAAATATTAAAATTAAAAATATTAAGAATTTTTCTTCCTACATATGTTTTCGGCATGATATACTATAAATAGCTGTTAATATTAAGGAGATTAGTATATATATATATATATATATATATATATATATATATATATATATATATATATATATATATAATTGGTTTATTTTTAGATCTAAGTTAAGATGGAACTCGATTCCTGAAAAGATACTATTGGGGTGGAAATGGGGGAAGATTACATAGTCTCTCTCTCTCTCTTTCTTTGTTTCTTTCTCTCTCTCTCTTACTTTCTTTCTCTTCCTCTCTCTTTCTTCCTCTCTTTGTTTCTCTTTCTGTCTTTCTTTCTCTCTCTCTCTCTTTCTTTCTCCTTTCACATTCAAAAATCCTTGCTCCTTCCTTCTATTACACAAACAATATCAGCCTCCCCCAGCAAAAAAGGATTAGTACATAAATAGCTGTTAATATTAAGGAGATTAGTATATATATAATTGGTTTATTTTTAGATCCTAGGTTAAGATGGAACTTGATTCCTGAAAAGATACAATTCTTTCTCTCTCTTTCTTTCTCTATTTCTTTCTTTATTTCTCTCTTTCTTTCTTTTTTCTCTCTTTCTCTCTTCCTTTCTTCTTTCTTTCTCTCTCTCTCTTTCTTTCTCTCCCTTTTCTTTCTTTCTCTCTTTTTTCTTTCTTTCTCTTTCTTTCTCTCTTTTTCTTTCTTTCTCCCTTTCTTTCTTTCACATTCAAAAATCCTTGCTACTTCTTTCTATTACATAAACAATACCAACCTCCCCCAGCAAACAAAGGATTAGTACATATTAGTCCACAAGATGCTGATAATACAGATATCTGCAGCATCTAGTGCCTTGTGATGGTAAAAATGTAGATGGAACATAAAAATAAATATGTCCATCTGATCATCTTCACATTTTTTTCTCTCTGGCTTTTATATGATGTGTAAGCATAGTACAGCAATACCCTTAACATGCAATTAAAGGGACATGAATCACACATTTTTTATTTCACAATTCAGATAGAGCATGTCATTATAAACAACTTTTCAATTTGCTTCTATTATCTAATGTGCTTCATTCTTTTGTTATCCTTTGTTGAAGCAATGCACAATTGGGACCTAGCTGAATACACTGAGTTAGCCAATGATCAGAGGCATAAATGTGCAGCCACCAATCAGCAGCTGCTCCTGAGCATACGTAAATATACTTTTCAAGAAAGGATAACAAAAGAACAAAGTACATTAGATAATAGAAGTAAAGGTGAAAGTTGTTTACAACTGTATGCTCTATCTGAATTGTGAATGAAAATGTTTTACTTTACTGTCTCTTTAAAAGGACAATAGTTACAAAAAAGTTTCTACTTTGCATATTAAAGAGTTGGATATCAACAAGGTAAAACATTTCACTAAAAGATGAAGTTAAATCTGTTTAAAAAGCCTGGGTTGGATCCTGCAGATTTCTGAATCCTGACTATCCTCTATAGTGATTGGCTGATCAGTTCAAGAGATCATTTATATCTGTGATTGATTAACCACAGCAAAGAAGATAAGGTAATGCATAAGAATCTGTGTTCATAAATTGCAAAACAATACAAATTTTTGCTAAAAAAGAAATAGTTTTAAAATGCATTTAAAATGTTTAATTTGTGGGCAGATTGTTTACAATGCAGTAATTAATGGCTGATATATCTTATGCATAAATATATTTAATTTTTTTTATGTCTTACAGACTTCTCTTGCAGATAAAAAAAATAAAAAAATAAAACCCCATGTTACAAAAAGAGAAACTTATTGTGTGAAAATTGGCAAGTAGCATACCGGAGTATGACTGGGCCGCACTCTGAGGGGCTGATTTTGGAGCAGGCTTCACTGAGTTCCAGTTGGTCACCAGGACTGAGTTCGTAGGATTGGCGAGGAATGGATGCCAGCCATGTATAATCTACTCCACTCTTTACTCGCCGATACTCAATCATGCGCTCTCGTTGTTGTCTCTCAGATCGCTTAATGTGGGAGCTCAGCTCGAGCATCAACGTCTCAGTAACCAGCTCGGCACTACTCCTGGGCTTTAACTTCACCACAGAGCCTTCACTGTCATTCCAGCCAAACAGGCCAGCCAGGAACATGATGAGTATCTGAAACATGAATATTGTGACATATTGTGACATATTTGCAACTGTGGCAGCTGATGAAAAAGTATATCGACAGTAAAGTCATAATTAGACATTCATGATTTAGACAGAGCATACAATTTTAAACAACTTCTATTGTTTAATTTGCTTCCTTCTCTTGTTATCCTTTACTGAAATACCGATGGTCATTGGTTCACCCATGTGTTCAGTTAGAAACCAGTAGTGCAGTGCTGCTCCTTTAACAAATTATACCAAGAGAAATAAATTTGATATCAGAAGTAAACTGGAAAGTTGTTTAAAATTATGTGTTCTACCTAAATCACGAAAGAAAATGTTTGGGTTTCATGTCCCTTTAAGGTTGGATTTCTATCAGTGAGTTTGCTTAGTTGGGCAAATCTCATGTAATTTGTCTATATTTTTGGCCAAGGACATATATCCATTTGAGAAGGATTAGCTGCAAGATAATTGTTCATTTGTAAAGCTGTATCATTTAAACAGGGGGGGGGGGGGGCATCTTATACTACTCACAGATTAATAGATGTTGGATTAGACAGCATTTAGATAAATCAATAGAAATAGATAGATAGGACAAATGAATGATAGAAAATAGATAGATAGGACAAATGAATGATAGAAAATAGATAGATAGGACAAATGAATGATAGAAAATAGATAGATAGGACAAATGAATGATAGAAAATAGATAGATAGGACAAATGAATGATAGATAAGACAAATAGACAGACAAATTAATGATAGACAGATATAAACAGATAGATACATATTAAATAGATACATTAATGATTAAATTATAGATAGACAGACAAATAGATAGATAGACAGACATGAAGCTAGATTATTTATAAACAGAAAGATAGCTACATTAGATGATAGACAGACAGACAGATATAGATAGACAGACAGATGATAGACAGACAGACAGATATAGATAGACAGACAGATATAGATAGACAGACAGATGATAGACAGACAGACAGATATAGATAGAAAGACAGATGATAGGCAGACAGACAGATATAGATAGACAGACAGATGATAGACAGACAGACAGATATAGATAGACAGACAGATGATAGACAGACAGATATAGATAGACAGACAGATATAGATAGACAGACAGTCAGATAGGTCAGATACACTATTTTACTTACTGTTGATGTCTTTGCTTCCTTACAGCCTCTCTCAGTTTTTTTGCACTTTCTGGGGACTTTCTCTATGAGCGCACTGTATTTTATTTGTATCTGTTTTTCTTTCTTTCCCAGTCTCTCTCTCACACACAGTCTTTGTATTGGTACCTCACTGTCTGCCCTCTCTTTATCACCCTGTAATGCCTTTGTCTCTCACACTCCTCATATCTAAGCCTGTTTAAGTCTCTTGATATAATACCCTGTAATCTGGGAATTTCTCGCAGTCAGCATTATGTCTCACTGAAACTCGTGTACACACTTACATAAGGCACAGGTCCTGAAAGGTGAGCAGAGAGGTGCGGGGGTGAGATAAAACATTGTGCTGCCCTATTCTCATAGGGAATACTGATAAGGTGAACGACACACAAGCAAGCTATTTCATTTCTATCTATTGTTTTCATGAACTCAGAAAAAAGAACAGACTTGAAGATAACCACTGCTACCAGGTGCATTCACAATCACAAAGCCACCATAGTTGGGCAAAAAAAGGCTAAAAAAATGTACACATAACTTTTTATGAAGAATGCTGCACTAGTCGCATGACTCAGATGCGGGTCCCAAGCGGTACTTCTACTATGTATTTAACCCATTTGCAGGGGTTAAACACAGTACAGCAGAGTGGCTAGTCTTAAAATGACATTCTCTAACACATTAGAGCATGTCATTTTTATTATTACGGCCCTTTAACTAATGATAAACATGGAAGGTTAGCCCTGAATGCTAACGCATTTTGAGCTCAATGGGCTCTGTTTGCCACTCCAAAAAGGCCTAGTTATCTAAGCCAAGAAATGATGTTTTAGCCTAATGTAAACATCCTTTCCTAAATAATCTAGTTAGTGTAGTTTCTAATGTCCAATGACATTTCATTAAATCAGCTTAGCAATCTGTTGTATTGACATGTGATCTCTTTAAAGGGATTTGGAAGAGACTATAACAGCTTTAATGCACTGAATAATATGGATAAAGCCAAATAGCTTTCAACTATTCAAGTTTGGAAAATATTTTTTTTAAGTAGAAAAAGTAATTTTTTAGCAAATGGAAAAAAGAATGGTAAGGTCACTGATACAATACTATTTATTAAAGCACATTTAGCTGAATTCTTTTAGTTAAAGGGCCAGTAAATACAGTAGATGTGCATAATCATCAAATGCATGATAAAAAGACAATGCAATAACACTTAGGGCTCCATTTACTAAGCAGTGCATGTTGCTTCAGAGCCCCCGAGCCTGAAACGGAAGTTAAGAAGCACCGCTCATAAGACCGCTGCTCCTTAACTTGACCGCTACCTTTTAGATCGAGATGATTGACAGCACCTCCTAGTAGCCTATTAACCGCCAATGAGCAGGAGGCAGCATTGCACAAGCATTTCACTAGAAATGCTTATGCAATGTTAAATGCCGACAGCGTATGCTGTCAGTATTTAGTGAGGTCGAGCAGAAATGATTCCCTACAGCGAATCATGTTCACTCGACTAGTATTAAATCTACCCCCTAGTCTGAACTTCAAATGAGTAGTAGATTTTTTTCTGATACATTTTAAAGTTATGTTTATTTCCACTGCTCCTGTGTCATGTGACAGCCATCAGCCAATCACAAATGCATATACGTATAGTCTGTGAATTCTCGCACATGCTCAGTAGGAGCTGGTGACTCAAAAAGTGTAAATATAAAAAGACTGTGCACATTTTATTAACGGAAGTCAATTGAAAAGTTAATTAAAATTGCATTAATTTATGACTTGAGTGTCCCTTTAAAGGGATATAAGATGCAACATTGAAAACACAATATAGAGTTCAATTATGTGTGTGGAGAAGAAAAACTTGTTACAGGTAGAAAAACCTTTGTCGGTACTGCTTGGGACCAGAAACGGTTTGGATTCAGGGGAGGTCTACCAATTTTTGACCCAGGGGACAAAAACACAGGCAGAGAAGATAAACTTACTGGTGGGGACAATGGTAATTTTTAATGTTTTTTTTTGTTGTTAGTTTTTAAAAAAAAAATATTAACAAAAAATATTGTAGATTTTGGAATTGTGGATTTGTTTTTTTTTTTACCTGCAATACACTTTTGTTATTTATTTTGCCTGGTTTGCCTGTAATTAGATTTGAAAATTGTAGCTGCTTGCACCCCCCCCAGAGAGACTCTGACATAACTACATGACATCCAGTGACTGGCTGATATGTGTAGAAAAAAAATGTCTCCAAGTGGATCTCCTAAAAATAACAATCTTATTATTTCAGTTTCAGTTCCTACTGCTCGGTGGCTGTCTCAAAGACAATGTATTAAACAGCAGTAATAATTAATTATTTGTCTTTTATATAGATTAATTATTTATTTATTATTTATTAATAATTAATTATTTGATTTTTTTATATAGATCTATAAAGGTGAGAAAGGGGTGCAACTACCATTGGTGCAGCAGGTGCAGTGGGGGACCCATAGCAGCCAGTCTATGGTGCAATGTGCCAAGTAATGTGCATTTCACTATGAGAAAGTGCCGCAGAGACATGTGCCAGATATAGCGCCACAGTGAGATATCACAAGGTAAATATCCCATGGTGCAATGTGCCAGGTAAAGTGTATAGCACTGTGAGAAAGTGCTGCAGAGACATGTGTCAGATATAGCGCCACAGTGAGATATCACAAGGTAAATATCCCATGGTGCAATGTGCCAGGTAAAGTGTATAGCACTGTGAGAAAGTGCCACAGAGACCTGTGCCAGATATAGCGCCACAGTGAGATATCACAAGGTAAATATCCCATGGTGCAATGTGCCAGGTAAAGTGTATAGCACTGTGAGAAAGTGCCGCAGAGACATGTGCCAGATATAGCGCCACAGTGAGATATCACAAGGTAAATATCCCATGGTGCAATGTGCCAGGTAAAGTGTATATCACTGTGAGAAAGTGCCGCAGAGACATGTGCCAGATATAGCGCCACAGTGAGATATCACAAGGTAAATATCCCATGGTGCAATGTGCCAAGAAAAGTGTATAGCACTGTGAGAAAGTGCCACAGAGACATGTGCCAGATATAGCGCCACAGTGAGATATCACAAGGTAAATATCCCATGGTGCAATGTGCCAGGTAAAGTGTATAGCGCTGTGAGAAAGTGCCGCAGATACATGTGCCAGATATAGCGCCACAGTGAGATATCACAAGGTAAATATCCCATGGTGCAATGTGCCAGGTAAAGTGTATAGCACTGTGAGAAAGTGCCGCAGAGACATGTGCCAGGTAAAGTGTATATCACTGTGAGAAAGTGCCGCAGAGACATGTGCCAGATATAGCGCCACAGTGAGATACCACAAGGTAAATATCCCATGGTGCAATGTGCCAGGTAAAGTGTATAGCGCTGTGAGAAAGTGCCGTAGATACATGTGCTAGATATAGCGCCACAGTGAGATACCACAAGGTAAATATCCCATGGTGCAATGTGCCAGGTAAAGTGTATAGCGCTGTGAGAAAGTGCCGTAGATACATGTGCTAGATATAGCGCCACAGTGAGATACCACAAGGTAAATATCCCATGGTGCAATGTGCCAGGTAAAGTGTATAGCGCTGTGAGAAAGTGCCGTAGATACATGTGCCAGATATAGCGCCACAGTGAGATATCACAAGGTAAATATCCCATGGTGCAATGTGCCAGGTAAAGTGTATAGCACTGTGAGAAAGTGCAGCAGAGACATGTGCTAGATATAGCGCCACAGTGAGATATCACAAGGTAAATATCCCATGGTGCAATGTGCCAGGTAAAGTGTATAGCGCTGTGAGAAAGTGCCACAGAGACATGTGCCAGATATAGCGCCACAGTGAGATATCACAAGGTAAATATCCCATGGTGCAATGTGCCAGGTAAAGTGTATAGCACTGTGAGAAAGTGCCGCAGAGACATGTGCCAGATATAGCGCCACAGTGAGATATCACAAGGTAAATATCCCATGATGCAATGTGCCAGGTAAAGTGTATAGCACTGTGAGAAAGTGCCACAGATACATGTGCCAGATATAGCGCCACAGTGAGATATCACAAGGTAAATATCCCATGGTGCAATGTGCCAGGTAAAGTGTATAGCACTGTGAGAAAGTGCCGCAGAGACCTGTGCCAGATATAGCGCCACAGTGAGATATCACAAGGTAAATATCCCATGGTGCAATGTGCCAGGTAAAGTGTATAGCACTGTTAGAAAGTGCCGCAGAGACATGTGCCAGATATAGCGCCACAGTGAGATATCACAAGGTAAATATCCCATGGTGCAATGTGCCAGGTAAAGTGTATATCACTGTGAGAAAGTGCCGCAGAGACATGTGCCAGATATAGCGCCACAGTGAGATATCACAAGGTAAATATCCCATGGTGCAATGTGCCAAGAAAAGTGTATAGCACTGTGAGAAAGTGCCACAGAGACATGTGCCAGATATAGCGCCACAGTGAGATATCACAAGGTAAATATCCCATGGTGCAATGTGCCAGGTAAAGTGTATAGCGCTGTGAGAAAGTGCCGCAGATACATGTGCCAGATATAGCGCCACAGTGAGATATCACAAGGTAAATATCCCATGGTGCAATGTGCCAGGTAAAGTGTATAGCACTGTGAGAAAGTGCCGCAGAGACATGTGCCAGATATAGCGCCACAGTGAGATATCACAAGGTAAATATCCCATGGTGCAATGTGCCAGGTAAAGTGTATATCACTGTGAGAAAGTGCCGCAGAGACATGTTCCAGATATAGCGTCACAGTGAGATATCACAAGGTAAATATCCCATGGTGCAATGTGCCAGGTAAAGTGTATATCACTGTGAGAAAGTGCCGCAGAGACATGTGCCAGATATAGCGTCACAGTGAGATATCACAAAGTAAATATCCCATGGTGCAATGTGCCAGGTAAAGTGTATATCACTGTGAGAAAGTGCCGCAGAGACATGTGCCAGATATAGCGCCACAGTGAGATATCACAAGGTAAATATCCCATGGTGCAATGTGCCAGGTAAAGTGTATATCACTATGAGAAAGTGCAGCAGAGACATGTGCCAGATATAGCGCCACAGTGAGATATCACAAGGTAAATATCCCATGGTGCAATGTGCCAGGTAAAGTGTATAGCGCTGTGAGAAAGTGCCACAGAGACATGTGTCAGATATAGCGCCACAGTGAGATATCACAAGGTAAATATCCCATGGTGCAATGTGCCAGGTAAAGTGTATATCACTGTGAGAAAGTGCCGCAGAGACATGTGCCAGATATAGCGCCACAGTGAGATATCACAAGGTAAATATCCCATGGTGCAATGTGCCAGGTAAAGTGTATATCACTGTGAGAAAGTGCCGCAGAGACATGTGCCAGATATAGCGCCACAGTGAGATATCACAAGGTAAATATCCCATGGTGCAATGTGCCAGGAAAAGCGCCACAGTGAGATATCACAAGGTAAATATCCCATGGTGCAATGTGCCAGGTAAAGTGTATAGCACTGTGAGAAAGTGCCGCAGAGACATGTGCCAGATATAGCGCCACAGTGAGATTTCACAAGGTAAATATCCCATGGTGCAATGTGCCAGGTAAAGTGTATAGCACTGTGAGAAAGTGCCGCAGATACATGTGCCAGATATAGCGTCACAGTGAAATATCACAAGGTAAATATCCCATGGTGCAATGTGCCAGGTAAAGTGTATAGCACTGTGAGAAAGTGCCACAGAGACATGTGCCAGATATAGCGCCACAGTGAGATATCACAAGGTAAATATCCCATGGTGCAATGTGCCAGGTAAAGTGTATAGCACTGTGAGAAAGTGCCGCAGAGACATGTGCCAGATATAGCGTCACAGTGAGATATCACAAGGTAAATATCCCATGGTGCAATGTGCCAGGTAAAGTGTATAGCACTGTGAGAAAATGCCGCAGAGACATGTGCCAGATATAGCGTCACAGTGAGATATCACAAGGTAAATATCCCATGGTGCAATGTGCCAGGTAAAGTGTATATCACTGTGAGAAAGTGCCGCAGAGACATGTGCCAGATATAGCGCCACAGTGAGATATCACAAGGTAAATATCCCATGGTGCAATGTGCCAGGAAAAGCGCCACAGTGAGATATCACAAGGTAAATATCCCATGGTGCAATGTGCCAGGTAAAGTGTATATCACTGTGAGAAAGTGCCGCAGATACATGTGCCAGATATAGCGCCACAGTGAGATATCACAAGGTAAATATCCCATGGTGCAATGTGCCAGGTAAAGTGTACAGCACTGTGAGAAAGTGCCGCAGATACATGTGCCAGATATAGCGCCACAGTGAGATATCACAAGGTAAATATCCCATGGTGCAATGTGCCAGGAAAAGCGCCACAGTGAGATATCACAAGGTAAATATCCCATGGTGCAATGTGCCAGGTAAAGTGTATATCACTGTGAGAAAGTGCCGCAGATACATGTGCCAGATATAGCGCCACAGTGAGATATCACAAGGTAAATATCCCATGGTGCAATGTGCCAGGTAAAGTGTACAGCACTGTGAGAAAGTGCCGCAGATACATGTGCCAGATATAGCGCCACAGTGAGATATCACAAGGTAAATATCCCATGGTGCAATGTGCCAGGTAAAGTGTATAGCACTGTGAGAAAGTGCCGCAGAGACATGTGCCAGATATAGCGCCACAGTGAGATATCACAAGGTAAATATCCCATGGTGCAATGTGCCAGGTAAAGTGTATAGCACTGTGAGAAAGTGCCGCGGATACATGTGCCAGATATAGCCCCATAGTGAGATATCACAAGGTAAATATCCCATGGTGCAATGTGCCAGGTAAAGTGTATAGCGCTGTGAGAAAGTGCCGCAGAAACATGTGCCAGATATAGCGCCACAGTGAGAGATCACAAGGTAAATATCCCATGGTGCAATGTGCCAGGTAAAGTGTATAGCACTGTGAGAAAGTGCCGCAGAGACATGTGCCAGATATAGCGCCACAGTGAGATATCACAAGGTAAATATCCCATGGTGCAATGTGCCAGGTAAAGTGTATAGCGCTGTGAGAAAGTGCCGCAGAGACATGTGCCAGATATAGCGCCACAGTGAGATATCACAAGGTAAATATCCCATGGTGCAATGTGCCAGGTAAAGTGTATAGCACTGTGAGAAAGTGCCGCAGAGACATGTGCCAGATATAGCGCCACAGTGAGATATCACAAGGTAAATATCCCATGGTGCAATGTGCCAGGTAAAGTGTATAGCACTGTGAGAAAGTGCCGCAGAGACATGTGCCAGATATAGCGCCACAGTGAGATATCACAAGGTAAATATCCCATGGTGCAATGTGCCAGGTAAAGTGTATAGCACTGTGAGAAAGTGCCGCAGAGACATGTGCCAGATATAGCGCCACAGTGAGATATCACAAGGTAAATATCCCATGGTGCAATGTGCCAGGTAAAGTGTATAGCGCTGTGAGAAAGTGCCGCAGAGACATGTGCCAGATATAGCGCCACAGTGAGATATCACAAGGTAAATATCCCATGGTGCAATGTGCCAGGTAAAGTGTATAGCACTGTGAGAAAGTGCCGCAGAGACATGTGCCAGATATAGCGCCACAGTGAGATATCACAAGGTAAATATCCCATGGTGCAATGTGCCAGGTAAAGTGTATAGCGCTGTGAGAAAGTGCCGCAGAGACATGTGCCAGATATAGCGCCACAGTGAGATATCACAAGGTAAATATCCCATGGTGCAATGTGCCAGGTAAAGTGTATAGCACTGTGAGAAAGTGCCGCAGAGACATGTGCCAGATATAGCGCCACAGTGAGATATCACAAGGTAAATATCCCATGGTGCAATGTGCCAGGTAAAGTGTATAGCACTGTGAGAAAGTGCCGCAGAGACATGTGCCAGATATAGCGCCACAGTGAGATATCACAAGGTAAATATCCCATGGTGCAATGTGCCAGGTAAAGTGTATATCACTGTGAGAAAGTGCCGCAGATACATGTGCCAGATATAGCGCCACAGTGAGATATCACAAGGTAAATATCCCATGGTGCAATGTGCCAGGTAAAGTGTATAGCACTGTGAGAAAGTGCTGCAGAGACATGTGCCAGATATAGCACCACAGTGAGATATCACAAGGTAAATATCCCATGGTGCAATGTGCCAGGTAAAGTGTATAGCACTGTGAGAAAGTGCCGCAGAGACATGTGCCAGGTAAAGTGTATATCACTGTGAGAAAGTGCCGCAGAGACATGTGCCAGATATAGCGCCACAGTGAGATACCACAAGGTAAATATCCCATGGTGCAATGTGCCAGGTAAAGTGTATAGCGCTGTGAGAAAGTGCCGTAGATACATGTGCTAGATATAGCGCCACAGTGAGATACCACAAGGTAAATATCCCATGGTGCAATGTGCCAGGTAAAGTGTATAGCGCTGTGAGAAAGTGCCGTAGATACATGTGCCAGATATAGCGCCACAGTGAGATATCACAAGGTAAATATCCCATGGTGCAATGTGCCAGGTAAAGTGTATAGCGCTGTGAGAAAGTGCCGCAGAGACATGTGCCAGATATAGCGCCACAGTGAGATATCACAAGGTAAATATCCCATGGTGCAATGTGCCAGGTAAAGTGTATAGCACTGTGAGAAAGTGCCGCAGAGACATGTGCCAGATATAGCGCCACAGTGAGATATCACAAGGTAAATATCCCATGGTGCAATGTGCCAGGTAAAGTGTATAGCGCTGTGAGAAAGTGCCGCAGAGACATGTGCCAGATATAGCGCCACAGTGAGATATCACAAGGTAAATATCCCATGGTGCAATGTGCCAGGTAAAGTGTATAGCACTGTGAGAAAGTGCCGCAGAGACATGTGCCAGATATAGCGCCACAGTGAGATATCACAAGGTAAATATCCCATGGTGCAATGTGCCAGGTAAAGTGTATAGCACTGTGAGAAAGTGCCGCAGAGACATGTGCCAGATATAGCGCCACAGTGAGATATCACAAGGTAAATATCCCATGGTGCAATGTGCCAGGTAAAGTGTATAGCACTGTGAGAAAGTGCCGCAGAGACATGTGCCAGATATAGCGCCACAGTGAGATATCACAAGGTAAATATCCCATGGTGCAATGTGCCAGGTAAAGTGTATAGCACTGTGAGAAAGTGCCGCAGAGACATGTGCCAGATATAGCGCCACAGTGAGATATCACAAGGTAAATATCCCATGGTGCAATGTGCCAGGTAAAGTGTATAGCACTGTGAGAAAGTGCCGCAGAGACATGTGCCAGATATAGCGCCACAGTGAGATATCACAAGGTAAATATCCCATGGTGCAATGTGCCAGGTAAAGTGTATAGCACTGTGAGAAAGTGCCGCAGAGACATGTGCCAGATATAGCGCCACAGTGAGATATCACAAGGTAAATATCCCATGGTGCAATGTGCCAGGTAAAGTGTATAGCACTGTGAGAAAGTGCCGCAGAGACATGTGCCAGATATAGCGCCACAGTGAGATATCACAAGGTAAATATCCCATGGTGCAATGTGCCAGGTAAAGTGTATAGCACTGTGAGAAAGTGCCGCAGAGACATGTGCCAGATATAGCGCCACAGTGAGATATCACAAGGTAAATATCCCATGGTGCAATGTGCCAGGTAAAGTGTATAGCACTGTGAGAAAGTGCCGCAGAGACATGTGCCAGATATAGCGCCACAGTGAGATATCACAAGGTAAATATCCCATGGTGCAATGTGCCAGGTAAAGTGTATATCACTGTGAGAAAGTGCCGCAGAGACATGTGCCAGATATAGCGCCACAGTGAGATATCACAAGGTAAATATCCCATGGTGCAATGTGCCAGGTAAAGTGTATAGCACTGTGAGAAAGTGCCGCAGAGACATGTGCCAGATATAGCGCCACAGTGAGATATCACAAGGTAAATATCCCATGGTGCAATGTGCCAGGTAAAGTGTATAGCACTGTGAGAAAGTGCCGCAGAGACATGTGCCAGATATAGCGCCACAGTGAGATATCACAAGGTAAATATCCCATGGTGCAATGTGCCAGGTAAAGTGTATAGCACTGTGAGAAAGTGCCGCAGAGACATGTGCCAGATATAGCGCCACAGTGAGATATCACAAGGTAAATATCCCATGGTGCAATGTGCCAGGTAAAGTGTATAGCGCTGTGAGAAAGTGCCGCAGAGACATGTGCCAGATATAGCGCCACAGTGAGATATCACAAGGTAAATATCCCATGGTGCAATGTGCCAGGTAAAGTGTATAGCACTGTGAGAAAGTGCCGCAGAGACATGTGCCAGATATAGCGCCACAGTGAGATATCACAAGGTAAATATCCCATGGTGCAATGTGCCAGGTAAAGTGTATAGCACTGTGAGAAAGTGCCGCAGAGACATGTGCCAGATATAGCGCCACAGTGAGATATCACAAGGTAAATATCCCATGGTGCAATGTGCCAGGTAAAGTGTATAGCACTGTGAGAAAGTGCAGCAGAGACATGTGCCAGATATAGCGCCACAGTGAGATATCACAAGGTAAATATCCCATGGTGCAATGTGCCAGGTAAAGTGTATAGCACTGTGAGAAAGTGCCGCAGAGACATGTGCCAGATATAGCGTCACAGTGAGATATCACAAGGTAAATATCCCATGGTGCAATGTGCCAGGTAAAGTGTATAGCACTGTGAGAAAGTGCCGCAGAGACATGTGCCAGATATAGCGCCACAGTGAGATATCACAAGGTAAATATCCCATGGTGCAATGTGCCAGGTAAAGTGTATAGCACTGTGAGAAAGTGCCGCAGAGACATGTGCCAGATATAGCGCCACAGTGAGATATCACAAGGTAAATATCCCATGGTGCAATGTGCCAGGTAAAGTGTATAGCACTGTGAGAAAGTGCCGCAGAGACATGTGCCAGATATAGCGCCACAGTGAGATATCACAAGGTAAATATCCCATGGTGCAATGTGCCAGGTAAAGTGTATAGCACTGTGAGAAAGTGCCGCAGATACATGTGCCAGATATAGCGCCACAGTGAGATATCACAAGGTAAATATCCCATGGTGCAATGTGCCAGGTAAAGTGTATAGCACTGTGAGAAAGTGCCGCAGAGACATGTGCCAGATATAGCGCCACAGTGAGATATCACAAGGTAAATATCCCATGGTGCAATGTGCCAGGTAAAGTGTATAGCACTGTGAGAAAGTGCCACAGAGACATGTGTCCAGATATAGCGCCACAGTGAGATATCACAAGGTAAATATCCCATGGTGCAATGTGCCAGGTAAAGTGTATAGCGCTGTGAGAAAGTGCCGCAGAGACATGTGCCAGATATAGCGCCACAGTGAGATATCACAAGGTAAATATCCCATGGTGCAATGTGCCAGGTAAAGTGTATAGCACTGTGAGAAAGTGCCGCAGAGACATGTGCCAGATATAGCGCCACAGTGAGATATCACAAGGTAAATATCCCATGGTGCAATGTGCCAGGTAAAGTGTATAGCGCTGTGAGAAAGTGCCGCAGAGACATGTGCCAGATATAGCGCCACAGTGAGATATCACAAGGTAAATATCCCATGGTGCAATGTGCCAGGTAAAGTGTATAGCACTGTGAGAAAGTGCCGCAGAGACATGTGCCAGATATAGCGCCACAGTGAGATATCACAAGGTAAATATCCCATGGTGCAATGTGCCAGGTAAAGTGTATAGCGCTGTGAGAAAGTGCCGCAGAGACATGTGCCAGATATAGCGCCACAGTGAGATATCACAAGGTAAATATCCCATGGTGCAATGTGCCAGGTAAAGTGTATAGCACTGTGAGAAAGTGCCGCAGAGACATGTGCCAGATATAGCGCCACAGTGAGATATCACAAGGTAAATATCCCATGGTGCAATGTGCCAGGTAAAGTGTATAGCGCTGTGAGAAAGTGCCGCAGATACATGTGCCAGATATAGCGCCACAGTGAGATATCACAAGGTAAATATCCCATGGTGCAATGTGCCAGGTAAAGTGTATATCACTGTGAGAAAGTGCCGCAGAGACATGTGCCAGATATAGCGCCACAGTGAGATATCACAAGGTAAATATCCCATGGTGCAATGTGCCAGGTAAAGTGTATAGCGCTGTGAGAAAGTGCCACAGATACATGTGCCAGATATAGCGCCACAGTGAGATATCACAAGGTAAATATCCCATGGTGCAATGTGCCAGGTAAAGTGTATATCACTGTGAGAAAGTGCCGCAGAGACATGTGCCAGATATAGCGCCACAGTGAGATACCACAAGGTAAATATCCCATGGTGCAATGTGCCAGGTAAAGTGTATAGCACTGTGAGAAAGTGCCACAGAGACATGTGTCAGATATAGCGCCACAGTGAGATATCACAAGGTAAATATCCCATGGTGCAATGTGCCAGGTAAAGTGTATAGCGCTGTGAGAAAGTGCCGCAGAGACATGTGCCAGATATAGCGCCACAGTGAGATATCACAAGGTAAATATCCCATGGTGCAATGTGCCAGGTAAAGTGTATAGCACTGTGAGAAAGTGCCGCAGAGACATGTGCCAGATATAGCGCCACAGTGAGATATCACAAGGTAAATATCCCATGGTGCAATGTGCCAGGTAAAGTGTATAGCACTGTGAGAAAGTGCCGCAGAGACATGTGCCAGATATAGCGCCACAGTGAGATATCACAAGGTAAATATCCCATGGTGCAATGTGCCAGGTAAAGTGTATAGCACTGTGAGAAAGTGCCGCAGAGACATGTGCCAGATATAGCGCCACAGTGAGATATCACAAGGTAAATATCCCATGGTGCAATGTGCCAGGTAAAGTGTATAGCACTGTGAGAAAGTGCCGCAGAGACATGTGCCAGATATAGCGCCACAGTGAGATATCACAAGGTAAATATCCCATGGTGCAATGTGCCAGGTAAAGTGTATAGCACTGTGAGAAAGTGCCGCAGAGACATGTGCCAGATATAGCGCCACAGTGAGATATCACAAGGTAAATATCCCATGGTGCAATGTGCCAGGTAAAGTGTATAGCACTGTGAGAAAGTGCCGCAGAGACATGTGCCAGATATAGCGTCACAGTGAGATATCACAAGGTAAATATCCCATGGTGCAATGTGCCAGGTAAAGTGTATAGCACTGTGAGAAAGTGCCGCAGAGACATGTGCCAGATATAGCGCCACAGTGAGATATCACAAGGTAAATATCCCATGGTGCAATGTGCCAGGTAAAGTGTATAGCGCTGTGAGAAAGTGCCGCAGAGACATGTGCCAGATATAGCGCCACAGTGAGATATCACAAGGTAAATATCCCATGGTGCAATGTGCCAGGTAAAGTGTATAGCGCTGTGAGAAAGTGCCGCAGAGACATGTGCCAGATATAGCGCCACAGTGAGATATCACAAGGTAAATATCCCATGGTGCAATGTGCCAGGTAAAGTGTATAGCACTGTGAGAAAGTGCCGCAGAGACATGTGCCAGATATAGCGCCACAGTGAGATATCACAAGGTAAATATCCCATGGTGCAATGTGCCAGGTAAAGTGTATAGCACTGTGAGAAAGTGCCGCAGAGACATGTGCCAGATATAGCGCCACAGTGAGATATCACAAGGTAAATATCCCATGGTGCAATGTGCCAGGTAAAGTGTATAGCACTGTGAGAAAGTGCCGCAGATACATGTGCCAGATATAGCGCCACAGTGAGATATCACAAGGTAAATATCCCATGGTGCAATGTGCCAGGTAAAGTGTATAGCACTGTGAGAAAGTGCCGCAGAGACATGTGCCAGATATAGCGTCACAGTGAGATATCACAAGGTAAATATCCCATGGTGCAATGTGCCAGGTAAAGTGTATAGCACTGTGAGAAAGTGCCGCAGAGACATGTGCCAGATATAGCGCCACAGTGAGATATCACAAGGTAAATATCCCATGGTGCAATGTGCCAGGTAAAGTGTATAGCACTGTGAGAAAGTGCCGCAGAGACATGTGCCAGATATAGCGCCACAGTGAGATATCACAAGGTAAATATCCCATGGTGCAATGTGCCAGGTAAAGTGTATAGCACTGTGAGAAAGTGCCGCAGAGACATGTGCCAGATATAGCGCCACAGTGAGATATCACAAGGTAAATATCCCATGGTGCAATGTGCCAGGTAAAGTGTATAGCACTGTGAGAAAGTGCCGCAGAGACATGTGCCAGATATAGCGCCACAGTGAGATATCACAAGGTAAATATCCCATGGTGCAATGTGCCAGGTAAAGTGTATAGCACTGTGAGAAAGTGCCGCAGAGACATGTGCCAGATATAGCGCCACAGTGAGATATCACAAGGTAAATATCCCATGGTGCAATGTGCCAGGTAAAGTGTATAGCACTGTGAGAAAGTGCCGCAGAGACATGTGCCAGATATAGCGTCACAGTGAGATATCACAAGGTAAATATCCCATGGTGCAATGTGCCAGGTAAAGTGTATAGCACTGTGAGAAAGTGCCGCAGATACATGTGCCAGATATAGCGCCACAGTGAGATATCACAAGGTAAATATCCCATGGTGCAATGTGCCAGGTAAAGTGTATAGCGCTGTGAGAAAGTGCCGCAGAGACATGTGCCAGATATAGCGCCACAGTGAGATATCACAAGGTAAATATCCCATGGTGCAATGTGCCAGGTAAAGTGTATAGCACTGTGAGAAAGTGCCGCAGAGACATGTGCCAGATATAGCGCCACAGTGAGATATCACAAGGTAAATATCCCATGGTGCAATGTGCCAGGTAAAGTGTATAGCGCTGTGAGAAAGTGCCAGCAGAGACATGTGCCAGATATAGCGCCACAGTGAGATATCACAAGGTAAATATCCCATGGTGCAATGTGCCAGGTAAAGTGTATAGCACTGTGAGAAAGTGCCACAGAGACATGTGCCAGATATAGCGCCACAGTGAGATATCACAAGGTAAATATCCCATGGTGCAATGTGCCAGGTAAAGTGTATAGCACTGTGAGAAAGTGCCGCAGATACATGTGCCAGATATAGCGCCACAGTGAGATATCACAAGGTAAATATCCCATGGTGCAATGTGCCAGGTAAAGTGTATAGCGCTGTGAGAAAGTGCAGCAGAGACATGTGCCAGATATAGCGCCACAGTGAGATATCACAAGGTAAATATCCCATGGTGCAATGTGCCAGGTAAAGTGTATAGCGCTGTGAGAAAGTGCCGCAGAGACATGTGCCAGATATAGCGCCACAGTGAGATATCACAAGGTAAATATCCCATGATGCAATGTGCCAGGTAAAGTGTATAGCACTGTGAGAAAGTGCCGCAGAGACATGTGCCAGATATAGCGCCACAGTGAGATATCACAAGGTAAATATCCCATGGTGCAATGTGCCAGGTAAAGTGTATAGCACTGTGAGAAAGTGCCGCAGAGACATGTGCCAGATATAGCGCCACAGTGAGATATCACAAGGTAAATATCCCATGGTGCAATGTGCCAGGTAAAGTGTATAGCACTGTGAGAAAGTGCCGCAGAGACATGTGCCAGATATAGCGCCACAGTGAGATATCACAAGGTAAATATCCCATGGTGCAATGTGCCAGGTAAAGTGTATAGCGCTGTGAGAAAGTGCCGCAGAGACATGTGCCAGATATAGCGCCACAGTGAGATATCACAAGGTAAATATCCCATGGTGCAATGTGCCAGGTAAAGTGTATAGCACTGTGAGAAAGTGCCGCAGATACATGTGCCAGATATAGCGCCACAGTGAGATATCACAAGGTAAATATCCCATGGTGCAATGTGCCAGGTAAAGTGTATAGCACTGTGAGAAAGTGCCACAGATACATGTGCTAGATATAGCGCACAGTGAGATATCACAAGGTAAATATCCCATGGTGCAATGTGCCAGGTAAAGTGTATAGCGCTGTGAGAAAGTGCCGCAGAGACATGTGCCAGATATAGCGCCACAGTGAGATATCACAAGGTAAATATCCCATGGTGCAATGTGCCAGGTAAAGTGTATAGCGCTGTGAGAAAGTGCCGCAGAGACATGTGCCAGATATAGCGCCACAGTGAGATATCACAAGGTAAATATCCCATGGTGCAATGTGCCAGGTAAAGTGTATAGCACTGTGAGAAAGTGCCGCAGAGACATGTGCCAGATATAGCGCCACAGTGAGATATCACAAGGTAAATATCCCATGGTGCAATGTGCCAGGTAAAGTGTATAGCTCTGTGAGAAAGTGCCACAGAGACATGTGCCAGATATAGCGCCACAGTGAGATATCACAAGGTAAATATCCCATGGTGCAATGTGCCAGGTAAAGTGTATAGCGCTGTGAGAAAGTGCCGCAGAGACATGTGCCAGATATAGCGCCACAGTGAGATATCACAAGGTAAATATCCCATGGTGCAATGTGCCAGGTAAAGTGTATAGCGCTGTGAGAAAGTGCCGCAGAGACATGTGCCAGATATAGCGCCACAGTGAGATATCACAAGGTAAATATCCCATGGTGCAATGTGCCAGGTAAAGTGTATAGCACTGTGAGAAAGTGCCGCAGAGACATGTGCCAGATATAGCGCCACAGTGAGATATCACAAGGTAAATATCCCATGGTGCAATGTGCCAGGTAAAGTGTATAGCACTGTGAGAAAGTGCCGCAGAGACATGTGCCAGATATAGCGCCACAGTGAGATATCACAAGGTAAATATCCCATGGTGCAATGTGCCAGGTAAAGTGTATAGCGCTGTGAGAAAGTGCCGCAGAGACATGTGCCAGATATAGCGCCACAGTGAGATATCACAAGGTAAATATCCCATGGTGCAATGTGCCAGGTAAAGTGTATAGCACTGTGAGAAAGTGCCGCAGAGACATGTGCCAGATATAGCGCCACAGTGAGATATCACAAGGTAAATATCCCATGGTGCAATGTGCCAGGTAAAGTGTATAGCACTGTGAGAAAGTGCCGCAGAGACATGTGCCAGATATAGCGCCACAGTGAGATATCACAAGGTAAATATCCCATGGTGCAATGTGCCAGGTAAAGTGTATAGCACTGTGAGAAAGTGCCGCAGATACATGTGCCAGATATAGCGCCACAGTGAGATATCACAAGGTAAATATCCCATGGTGCAATGTGCCAGGTAAAGTGTATAGCACTGTGAGAAAGTGCCGCAGAGACATGTGCCAGATATAGCGCCACAGTGAGATATCACAAGGTAAATATCCCATGGTGCAATGTGCCAGGTAAAGTGTATAGCGCTGTGAGAAAGTGCCGCAGAGACATGTGCCAGATATAGCGCCACAGTGAGATATCACAAGGTAAATATCCCATGGTGCAATGTGCCAGGTAAAGTGTATAGCGCTGTGAGAAAGTGCTGCAGAGACATGTGCCAGATATAGCGCCACAGTGAGATATCACAAGGTAAATATCCCATGGTGCAATGTGCCAGGTAAAGTGTATAGCACTGTGAGAAAGTGCCGCAGAGACATGTGCCAGATATAGCGCTACAGTGAGATATCACAAGGTAAATATCCCATGGTGCAATGTGCCAGGTAAAGTGTATAGCACTGTGAGAAAGTGCCGCAGATACATGTGCCAGATATAGCGTCACAGTGAGATATCACAAGGTAAATATCCCATGGTGCAATGTGCCAGGTAAAGTGTATAGCACTGTGAGAAAGTGCCGCAGATACATGTGCCAGATATAGCGTCACAGTGAGATATCACAAGGTAAATATCCCATGGTGCAATGTGCCAGGTAAAGTGTATAGCACTGTGAGAAAGTGCCACAGAGACATGTGCCAGATATAGCGCCACAGTGAGATATCACAAGGTAAATATCCCATGGTGCAATGTGCCAGGTAAAGTGTATAGCACTGTGAGAAAGTGCCGCAGAGACATGTGCCAGATATAGCGCCACAGTGAGATATCACAAGGTAAATATCCCATGGTGCAATGTGCCAGGTAAAGTGTATATCACTGTGAGAAAGTGCCGCAGATACATGTGCCAGATATAGCGCCACAGTGAGATATCACAAGGTAAATATCCCATGGTGCAATGTGCCAGGTAAAGTGTATAGAACTGTGAGAAAGTGCCGCAGAGACATGTGTCAGATATAGCGCTACAGTGAGATATCACAAGGTAAATATCCCATGGTGCAATGTGCCAGGTAAAGTGTATAGCACTGTGAGAAAGTGCCGCAGAGACATGTGTCAGATATAGCGCTACAGTGAGATATCACAAGGTAAATATCCCATGGTGCAATGTGCCAGGTAAAGTGTATAGCACTGTGAGAAAGTGCCGCAGATACATGTGCTAGATATAGCGCCACAGTGAGATATCACAAGGTAAATATCCCATGGTGCAATGTGCCAGGTAAAGTGTATAGTGCTGTGAGAAAGTGCCGCAGAGACATGTGCCAGATATAGCGCCACAGTGAGATATCACAAGGTAAATATCCCATGGTGCAATGTGCCAGGTAAAGTGTATAGCACTGTGAGAAAGTGCCGCAGATACATGTGCTAGATATAGCGCCACAGTGAGATATCACAAGGTAAATATCCCATGGTGCAATGTGCCAGGTAAAGTGTATAGCACTGTGAGAAAGTGCCGCAGAGACATGTGCCAGATATAGCGCCACAGTGAGATATCACAAGGTAAATATCCCATGGTGCAATGTGCCAGGTAAAGTGTATAGCACTGTGAGAAAGTGCCGCAGAGACATGTGCCAGATATAGCGCCACAGTGAGATACCACAAGGTAAATATCCCATGGTGCAATGTGCCAGGTAAAGTGTATAGCACTGTGAGAAAGTGCCGCAGAGACATGTGCCAGATATAGCGCCACAGTGAGATATCACAAGGTAAATATCCCATGGTGCAATGTGCCAGGTAAAGTGTATATCACTGTGAGAAAGTGCCGCAGATACATGTGCCAGATATAGCGCCACAGTGAGATATCACAAGGTAAATATCCCATGGTGCAATGTGCCAGGTAAAGTGTATAGCACTGTGAGAAAGTGCCGCAGAGACATGTGCCAGATATAGCGCCACAGTGAGATATCACAAGGTAAATATCCCATGGTGCAATGTGCCAGGTAAAGTGTATATCACTGTGAGAAAGTGCCGCAGAGACATGTGACAGATATAGCGCCACAGTGAGATATCACAGGGTAAATATCCCATGGTGCAATGTGCCAGGTAAAGTGTATAGTAGTGTGAGAAAGTGCCGCAGAGACATGTGCCAGATATAGCGCCACAGTGAGAGATCACAAGGTAAATATCCCATGGTGCAATGTGCCAGGTAAAGTGTATAGCACTGTGAGAAAGTGCCGCAGAGACATGTGTCAGATATAGCGCCACAGTGAGAGATTACAAAGTAAATATCCCATGGTGCAATGTGCCAGGTAAAGTGTATATCACTGTGAGAAAGTGCCGCAGAGACATGTGCCAGATATAGCGCTACAGTGAGATATCACAAGGTAAATATCCCATGGTGCAATGTGCCAGGTAAAGTGTATAGCACTGTGAGAAAGTGCCGCAGAGACATGTGCCAGATATAGCGCTACAGTGAGATATCACAAGGTAAATATCTCATGGTGCAATGTGCCAGGTAAAGTGTATAGCACTGTGAGAAAGTACCGCAGAGACATGTGCCAGATATAGCGCCACAGTGAGATATCACAAGGTAAATATCCCATGGTGCAATGTGCCAGGTAAAGTGTATATCACTGTGAGAAAGTGCCGCAGATACATGTGCCAGATATAGCGCCACAGTGAGATATCACAAGGTAAATATCCCATGGTGCAATGTGCCAGGTAAAGTGTATATCACTGTGAGAAAGTGCCGCAGATACATGTGCCAGATATAGCGCCACAGTGAGATATCACAAGGTAAATATCCCATGATGCAATGTGCCAGGTAAAGTGTATAGTGCTGTGAGAAAGTGCCGCAGAGACATGTGCCAGATATAGCGTCACAGTGAGATACCACAAGGTAAATATCCCATGGTGCAATGTGCCAGGTAAAGTGTATAGCACTGTGAGAATGTGCCGCAGATACATGTGCCAGATATAGCGTCACAGTGAGATATCACAAGGTAAATATCCCATGGTGCAATGTGCCAGGTAAAGTGTATAGCACTGTGAGAAAGTGCCGCAGATACATGTGCCAGATATAGCGCCACAGTGAGATATCACAAGGTAAATATCCCATGGTGCAATGTGCCAGGTAAAGTGTATAGCACTGTCAGAAAGTGCCACAGAGATATGTGCCAGATATAGCGCCACAGTGAGATATCACAAGGTAAATATCCCATGGTGCAATGTGCCAGGTAAAGTGTATAGCACTGTGAGAAAGTGCCGCAGAGACATGTACCAGATATAGCGCCACAGTGAGATATCACAAGGTAAATATCCCATGGTGCAATGTGCCAGGTAAAGTGTATATCACTGTGAGAAAGCATACCTCCCAATCATAAGACCAAAGTAATATAAATAAAATTCTAAATAAAGTCATACGTTTTAATACTCTTAGGCAGCAAATCAAATACAAGCTCAAATCACTGGTATAGCTATGTGAGCTCTGTATTTAATTAACTTTTGTAGAGACGGTGCTAAATATTTTTATCTTAATTGGACATTTAATAATAGATTCTTTAAAACTGCTCTCTGTATTCCCCAGTTATATTCTAGATTTTGGCCTTTAAAGTTAGCAAAAATGCACAGTAACACACTATATAGCATACGCTTTTTCAGGGTGCCAGGACTGAGACGAGAAGTGCAAAAATAATCACACCTTTATTAATAGCAAAAAATAATAAAAAGTCCACAAAACAAATAACAAGCCAGGAATCAAAACCAGAGCTGGTAGTCAAACGAGCCGAGCCAGGAGCCAAATTGAATAGTCAGACGAGCCAAGTCAGGAGCCAAAGCGAGTAGTCAGACGAGCTGGAATCAGGAAAAACAAAATTTATGCTTACCTGATAAATTCCTTTCTCCTGTAGTGTGGTCAGTCCACGGGTCATCATTACTTCTGGGATATTAACTCCTCCCCAACAGGAAGTGCAAGAGGATCACCCAGCAGAGCTGCTATATAGCTCCTCCCCTCTACGTCACACCCAGTCATTCGACCGAGAACCAACGAGAAAGGAGAAGCCAAAGGGTGCAGTGGTGACTGGAGTATAATTTAAAAATTTAGACCTGCCATAAAAACAGGGCGGGCCGTGGACTGACCACACTACAGGAGAAAGGAATTTATCAGGTAAGCATAAATTTTGTTTTCTCCTGTTAAGTGTGGTCAGTCCACGGGTCATCATTACTTCTGGGATACCAATACCAAAGCTAAAGTACACGGATGACGGGAGGGACAGGCAGGCTCTTTATACGGAAGGAACCACTGCCTGAAGAACCTTTCTCCCAAAAACAGCCTCCGAAGAAGCAAAAGTGTCAAATTTGTAAATTTGGAAAAAGTATGAAGAGAAGACCAAGTTGCAGCCTTGCAAATCTGTTCAACAGAAGCCTCATTATTAAAGGCCCAAGTGGAAGCCACAGCTCTAGTAGAATGAGCTGTAATTCTTTCAGGAGGCTACTGTCCAGCAGTCTCATAAGCTAAACGTATTATGCTACGAAGCCAAAAAGAGAGAGAGGTAGCAGAAGCTTTTTGACCTCTCCTCTGACCAGAATAAACGACAAACAGGGAAGACGTTTGTCGAAAATCCTTAGTTGCCTGTAGATAAAATTTCAGGGCACGGACTACATCTAGATTGTGTAGAAGACGTTCCTTCTTCGAAGAAGGATTAGGACACAAAGATGGAACAACAATCTCTTGATTGATATTCCTGTTAGTGACCACCTTAGGTAAGAACCCAGGTTTAGTACGCAGAACTACCTTGTCTGAATGAAAAATCAGATAAGGAGAATCACAATGTAAGGCAGATAACTCAGAGACTCTTCGAGCCGAAGAAATAGCCATTAAAAACAGAACTTTCCAAGATAACAATTTGATATCAATGGAATGAAGGGGTTCAAACGGAACACCCTGTAAAACATTAAGAACTAAGTTCAAACTCCATGGTGGAGCAACAGTTTTAAACACAGGCTTAATCCTGGCCAAAGCCTGACAAAAAGCCTGAACGTCTGGAACCTCTGACAGACGTTTGTGTAAAAGAATGGACAGAGCTGAAATCTGTCCCTTTAAGGAACTAGCGGATAAACCCTTCTCTAAACCTTCTTGTAGAAAAGACAATATCCTAGGAATCCTAACCTTACTCCATGAGTAACTTTTGGATTCGCACCAATATAAGTATTTACGCCATATTTTATGGTAAATCTTTCTGGTAACAGGCTTCCTAGCCTGTATTAAGGTATCAATTACTGACTCAGAAAAACCACGTTTTGATAAAATCAAGCGTTCAATTTCCAAGCAGTCAGCTTCAGAGAAATTAGATTCTGATGTTTGAAGGGACCCTGGATCAGAAGGTCCTGTCTCAGAGGCAGAGACCAAGGTGGACAGGATGACATGTCCACTAGATCTGCCTACCAAGTCCTGCGTGGCCACGCAGGCGCTATTAGAATCACCGATGCTCTCTCCTGTTTGATTCTGGCAATCAATCGAGGAAGCATCGGGAAGGGTGGAAACACATAAGCCATCCCGAAGGTCCAAGGTGCTGTCAAGGCATCTATCAGGACCGCTCCCGGATCCCTGGATCTGGACCCGTAACAAGGAAGCTTGGCGTTCTGTCGAGACGCCATGAGATCTATCTCTGGTTTGCCCCAACGTCGAAGTATTTGGGCAAAGACCTCCGGATGAAGTTCCCACTCCCCCGGATGAAAAGTCTGACGACTTAGGAACTCCGCCTCCCAGTTCTCCACTCCCGGGATGTGGATTGCTGACAGGTGGCAAGAGTGAGACTCTGCCCAGCGAATTATCTTTGATACTTCCATCATCGCTAGGGAGCTTCTTGTTCCTCCTTGATGGTTGATGTAAGCTACAGTCGTGATGTTGTCCGACTGAAACCTGATGAACCCCCGAGTTGTTAACTGGGGCCAAGCCAGAAGGGCATTGAGAACTGCTCTCAATTCCAGAATGTTTATTGGCAGGAGACTCTCCTCCTGAGTCCATTATCCCTGAGCCTTCAGAGAATTCCAGACAGCGCCCCAACCTAGTAGGCTGGCGTCTGTTGTTACAATTGTCCAATCTGGCCTGCTGAATGGCATCCCCCTGGACAGATGTGGCCGAGAAAGCCACCATAGAAGAGAATTTCTGGTCTCTTGATCCAGATTCAGAGTAGGGGACAAATCTGAGTAATCCCCATTCCACTGACTTAGCATGCACAATTGCAGCGGTCTGAGATGTAGGCGTGCAAAGGGTACTATGTCCATTGCCGCTACCATTAAGCCGATCACCTCCATGCATTGAGCTACTGACGGGTGTTGAATGGAATGAAGGACACGGCATGCATTTTGAAGCTTTGTTAACCTGTCTTCTGTCAGGCAGATCTTCATTTCTACAGAATCTATAAGAGTCCCTAAGAAGGGAACTCTTGTGAGTGGAAAGAGAGAACTCTTCTTTTCGTTCACCTTCCATCCATGCGACCTTAGAAATGCCAGTACTAACTCTGTATGAGACTTGGCAGTTTGAAAGCTTGAAGCTTGTATCAGAATGTCGTCTAGGTACGGAGCTACCGAAATTCCTCGCGGTCTTAGTACCGCCAGAAGAGCACCCAGAACCTTTGTGAAGATTCTTGGAGCCGTAGCCAATCCGAATGGAAGAGCTACAAACTGGTAATGCCTGTCTAGGAAGGCAAACCTTAGATACCGGTAATGATCTTTGTGAATCGGTATGTGAAGGTAAGCATCCTTTAAATCCACTGTGGTCATGTACTGACCCTTTTGGATCATGGGTAGGATTGTCCGAATAGTTTCCATTTTGAACGATGGAACTCTTAGGAATTTGTTTAGGATCTTTAAATCCAAGATTGGCCTGAAGGTTCCCTCTTTTTTGGGAACCACAAACAGATTTGAGTAAAACCCCTGTCCATGTTCCGACCGCGGAACCGGATGGATCACTCCCATTAGTAAAAGATCTTGTACACAGCGTAGAAACTTTCTTTATTTGGTTTGTTGACAACCTTGACAGATGAAATCTCCCTTTTGGGGGAGAGGATTTGAAGTCCAGAAGATATCCCTGAGATATGATCTCTAATGCCCAGGGATCCTGGACATCTCTTGCCCAAGCCTGGGCGAAGAGAGAAAGTCTGCCCCCCACTAGATCCGTTCCCGGGTCGGGGGCCCTCGATTCATGCTGTCTTAGGGGCAGCAGCAGGTTTTCTGGCCTGCTTGCCCTTGTTCCAGGACTGGTTAGGTCTCCAGCCTTGTCTGTAGCGAGCAACAGCTCCTTCCTGTTTTGGAGCAGAGGAAGTTGATGCTGCTCCTGCCTTGAAATTACGAAAGGAACGAAAATTAGACTGTCTAGCCTTAGGTTTGGCTCTGTCTTGAGGCAGGGCATGGCCTTTACCTCCTGTAATGTCAGCGATAATTTCTTTCAAACCGGGCCCAAATAAGGTCTGCCCTTTGAAAGGTATGTTAAGTAATTTAGATTTAGAAGTAACGTCAGCTGACCAGGATTTTAGCCACAGTGCTCTGCGTGCCTGAATGGCGAATCCGGAATTCTTAGCCGTAAGTTTTGTTAAATGTACTACGGCATCTGAAACAAATGAATTAGCTAGCTTAAGTGTTTTAAGCTTGCTTGAAATCTCATCTATAGTTATTGAGTCAAGAGTCTCTTCCAGGGACTCGGACCAAAAAGCGGCCGCGGCCGAGACAGACGCAATACATGCAAGGGGTTGCAATATAAAACCTTGTTGAACAAACATTTTCTTAAGGTAACCCTCTAATTTTTTATCCATTGGATCTGAAAAGGCACAGCTATCCTCCACCGGGATAGTGGTACGCTTAGCCAGAGTAGAAACCGCTCCCTCCACCTTAGGGACCGACCGTCTGCCATAAGTCCCGTGTGGTGGCGTCTATTGGAAACATTTTTCTAAACACAGGAGGGGGGGAAAAGGGTACACCGGGCCTATCCCACTCCTTAGTAATTATCTCTGTAAGCCTCTTAGGTATAGGAAATACGTCAGTACTCGCCGGTACCGCATAGTATCTATCCAGCCTACATAATTTCTCTGGGATTGCAACGGTGTTACAATCATTCAGAGCTGCTAATACCTCCCCTAACAGTACACGGAGGTTTTCGAGTTTAAACTTAAAATTAGAAATGTCTGAATCCATTCTATTGGGATCAGAACCGTCACCTGCAGATTGAAGCTCTCCGTCCTCCTGTTCTGCATACTGTGACTCAGTATCAGACATGGCCCTATTATTAACAGCGCACTCTGTTCTCACCCCAGAGTGATCATGCTTACCTCTAAGTTCTGGTAATTTAGACAAAACTTCAGTCATAACATTAGCCATATCCTGTAATGTGATTTGTAATGGCCGCCCTGATGTACTCGGCGCTACAATATCACGCACCTCCCGAGCGGGAGATGCAGGTACTGACACGTGAGGCGAGTTAGTCGGCATAACTCTCCCCTCGTTGTTTGGTGAATGATGTTCAATTTGTACAGATTGACTTTTATTTAAAGTAGCATCAATGCAATTAGTACACAAATTTCTATTGGGCTCCACTTTGGCTTTAGCACATATAGCACAGAGATATTCCTCTGAGTCAGACATGTTTAACACACTAGCAATTAAACTAGCAACTTGGAAATACTTTTCAAAGCAATTTACAAATAATATGAAAAACGTACTGTGCCTTTAAGAAGCACAGAAAAAAAGTTATGACAGTTGAGTAATAATAAACCGGAGAAACTATAACATCAAATTCTTTCCGGTAAAACACAATTTTAGCAAAGGATTGCCCCCATTAGCAATGGATAACTAACCCTGAATAGCAGAAAAAATGTACAGAATATAAACGTTTTTTATCACAGTCAAAGCACAATCTCACAGGTCTGCTGTGAGTGATTACCTCCCTCAAACTAACTTTTGAAGACCCCTGAGCTCTGTAGAGACGAACCGGATCATGCAGGGAAGAAAACAGACTTGTGACTGAATTTTCTGATGCGTAGCAAAAGCGCCAAAATAGGCCCCTCCCCCTCACACACAACAGTGAGGGAGATCAGTAAACTGTCTTAAATTAAATAAAACAACCGCCAAGTGGAAAAAAACAGTGCCCAAACAATTTTTCACCCAGTACCTCAGATAATTAAACGATTTAACATGCCAGCAAAAACGTTTAACATCAATAAATGAAATGTCATTAGAAAGCCTGTTGCTAGTCGTTCCCACTGCAAGTTAGGCTAAAGTCCTATGCATACAGTATTATCCCAGTGAAGTGCCATTCCCCAGAATACTGAAGTGTAAATATACATACATGACAGCCTGATACCAGTTGCTACTACTGCATTTAAGGCTGAGCTTACATTATATCGGTATGGCAGTATTTTCTCAGTCAATTCCATTCTCAGAAAATAATATGTTGCTACATACCTCTTTGCAGGTTAACCTGCCCGCTGTCCCCTGATCTGAAGTTTACCTCACTCCTCAGATGGCCGAGAACAGCAAGATGATCTTAACTACGCCGGTTAAAATCATACAAAAAACTCAGGTAGATTCTTCTTCAAATTCTACCTGAGAAGGAACAACACACTCCGGTGCTGTTTTAAAATAACAAACTTTTGATTGAAGGTATAAAACTAAGTATAATCACCACAGTCCTCTCACACATCCTATCTATTAGTTGGGTGCAAGAGAATGACTGGGTGTGACGTAGAGGGGAGGAGCTATATAGCAGCTCTGCTGGATGATCCTCTTGCACTTCCTGTTGGGGAGGAGTTAATATCCCAGAAGTAATGATGACCCGTGGACTGACCACACTTAACAGGAGAAAAGGAGAACAGCAGAGTCAGGAACAAGCCAGGGATCAGGAACCAGGAGGGACGTCAGACAGCCAGGTAATACACAGGAACTCTCACAAACAGGTCTGAGACAACGCAAGGGCAAAGCATACTGCACAGAGTTGCTTTAAATAATAAGTGATGACATCACAATTCTGAGACTGCATCCTGTCTCACACTGATGATGAACACCAGTCTGGCCATAAAAGGAAGTGCAGGAAATGAGCAGCATCACACAGTATGCACCAGAGTCAGCAAGAGAGGTGAGTAAAATGGCTGCCAGCAGCACATGGCAAACAAAGGATGGAAAAAACCCTGACAGTACCCTCCCCTCAACTACCCCTCCCCCGCGGGAGGACAAAAGGCTTATTGAGGAAACATGCATGGAAGGCACGGAGGAGGGCGGGAGTATGAATATCAGAGGAGGGAACCCATGAACGCTCCTCTGGACCGTAGCCTCTACAGTAAACCAAATACTGTACATGGTCCCTGGACATACAAGAGTCAATAATGCTGCTGATCTCATACTCCTCATGATTGTCAACAAAGATAGGATGGGGACGAGGCAACACAGTGGTAAACCGATTACAAACCAATGGTTTCAAGAGGGAGACATGAAAAACATTGGAGATGCGCGCATTGCAGGAGGAAGGTCAAGAGCGTAGGTCACAGGATTGACCCGTCGGAGTATTCGAAAAGGACCAACATAACGGGGAGCCAGTTTATTGGTAGGCACACGAAGGTTCAAGTTGCGGGAGGACAGCCAAACTCTCTCACCCACCTGGTAGGAAGGCGCAGGCAGACGCCTACGATCGGCCTGGAACTTTTGGCGCTGCATAGAACGATGAAGGCAATGCTGAATCTGCACCCATGTGGAACGGAGTTGCCGGAGATGCTCCTCCAAAGCCGGAATACCCTGAGACATGAATGAATCGGGCAACAAGGATTGTTGAAACCCATAATTCGCCATGAACGGGGATAACTTGGAGGAAGCATTAATAGCACTATTACTAGCAAACTCTGCCCAAGGTAACAGTTCAGACCAATTATTGTGGTGATCTAAAACATAGCAACTGTTCCAGAGCTTGATTAGACCGTTCCGCAGCCCCATTGGATTGAGGGTGATATTCCGAGGAGAAGGAAAGCTGGATTCCCATTTGAGCACAAAAGGAACGCCAAAATCTGGAGACAAACTGGCTACCTCGGTCCGACACAATCTCCTTGAGTAACCCATGTAAACGGAAGACCTCCCAGGCAAAAATTGAAGCAAGCTCCTGAGCGGTAGGCAACTTCTTCAAGGGAATGCAATGTGACATTTTAGAAAAATGGTCAACCACCATAAGGATAACAGTATTGCCATTGGAAACAGGGAGCTCGACAATGAAGTCCATGGAAAGATGTGTCCAAGGACACTCAACATTAGCAATAGTTTGAAGAAGACCCACAGGAAGACGTCAAGGAGTCTTATTCTGTGCACAAACTGAGCAGGAGGCAACATATGCAGCAACATCAGAAGGAAGACCTGGCCACCAGAATTGTCGAGTGACAGACCAAATCATTTGGTTCTTGTCTGGGTGACCTGCTGCTTTAGGATAGTGGTAGGTGTGCAAGAATTAAGTTAGAAGATTCTCAGGAAGAAAACACTTACCACTAAGTTTCTCAGGAGGTGCATTGGTTTGTGCAGCCAGGATCTCCTCCCCCAAGGGAGAAGTTAAATTAGTACGTATGGTATGCCTTAATGGCAGTAGGTGACCAATGGAGTGGATCATTCTCTTTACGGGTCATGTCTGTGATAGGTTTGACCAAGGAAGAAAAGTTTTTAGTAAACTTTCTATAGTAATTGGCGAACCCAAAAAACCGCTGAATAGACCGAAGACCAACTGGGCGAGGCCACTGCAGAACTGCAGATAACTTGTCAGGATCCATGGAGAACCCTGCAACGGAGATAACATAGCCTAGGACAGTTACTTGAGTCTGATGGAACTCACATTTCTCGAGTTTACAAAACAGGCCATTCTCACGTAGTCTCTGAAGAACCCGTGTAACATCAGAACGATGAGCCTCAAGTGTTTGTGAGTGTATGAGGATGTCGTCTAAGTACACCACAACACACTGTTGCAACATATCTTGTAGGACATCATTAATAAATTCCTGGAAAACAGCAGGAGCATTACATAGGCCAAAGGGCATTACAAGATACTCATAATGCCCGCTCCTGGTGTTAAATGCTGTTTTCCATTCGTGGCCCTCCTTGATCTTATCGAGATTGTACGCTCCTCTCAAATCAAGTTTTGTAAAGACCGTAGCTCCCTTGAGGCGGTCAAGGAGTTCCGGAATGAGCGGAATGGGGTAAGCATTCTTAATGGTAAGACAATTAAGACCCCTATAATCGATGCATGGTCTTAACTCACCACCCTTTTTCTTCACAAAGAAGAAGCCAGCCCCTGCAGGAGAGCAGGATTAGCGGATGATCCCCCGCGACAGAGCATCGGCAACATACTCCTCCATAGCACAATTCTCTGCAACAGACAGAGGGTAAACCCGGCCCGAGGAGGAATGGCTCTGGGTTGCAGATCTATGGCACAATCGTAAGACCGGTGAGGAGGCAACGTACCGGCACGCACCTTGTCAAAAATGTCTAGGAACTCTCGGTACTCCTCTGGCAATTGAGATACCGAAGAAGTGCACAAGACTTTAACTGGTTTCCGAAGACAAGTGGAAATACATTTTGGAGACCACAACAAAATTTCTGACCTGCGCCTGTGGAGACTCTGATTGTGCTTTTGGAGCCAGGGATAACCCAGAACAACCGGAAAATTTGGAGAGCTTATCACCTGGAACTGGAGGGTTTCAAAATGGAGAGCCCCAACAGCCAAGAATAACGGAGCAGTTTTGTGAGTAATGAATGCGGGCTGAAGGGGCCTGCCATCAATGGCCTCAATAGCAAGTGGAACGGACCGAGGCAAAACAGGAATGGAGTGCTTTGATACAAAAGCACTGTCAATGAAATAGCCCGCAGCATCGGAGTCAACAAGAGCCTGGGTGACTATGGAGGAGTCCACCCAGGAAAGGACAACTGTGACCAAAGGTTTCTCCATTAGCGGTTCCGGGGACAAGGATAAACCACCCAAGGTCTGCCCCCGACAGGACCTTAGGTGTGAGCGTTTCCCGGTCGTGTAGGACAAGACTTCAAAAGGTGGCCCTGTAACCCACAATAGAGGCAGAGCCCCTCCCTCCTCCTAAAGGCTCTCTCTGCCGCGGAGAGATGCATGAATCTCAACTGCATCGGCTCAGCAGTACCTGGTGACTCTGGACCAGGAGGCATGGGAGGAGAGGGAGGCATGGGTGGCAACGAACACGTAGGAGACAATGGAATAGGAGGCTTCCGCAAGCGCTCCTCTCTCTGAATCTGATGTCAATTAGGATAAAAAAAAGACACCAATGGCATACTGAGCAACAGATCCTGTAACTTGCTAAATGGACATGATTAGTTTAGCAGCAGAGGAGGAGCGAGCCGGAACATCAAATACCCTTCGAAAGGAGGCCACGAATTCAGGGTAATTTGAAATCACAGGTTTATTAGTCTCCCACAAGGGATTAGCTCAGGCAAGAGCTGTGTCAGAGAGTAACGAGATGAGAAATCCCACCTTAGCTCTGTCAGAGGGAAACGCATGAGGTAACATCTCAAAGAAAATGCCCATTTGGTTCAAAAACCCTCTGCAATGATTAGGATCGCCTCCATATGGCTGAGGTAGAGGTGCAGAACCGGACATACTCCTGGTAGGACTAGGTGCAGCAGCAGAAACAGGAGCAGCCATAACTTGCAGGACACTTTGGTCCAAATGTGCAGTGCGAGTCAGCAGGGTTTGCAGGGCTAGTGCAAATTGATCCAAGCGGTGATCCTGTTCATCGATCCTGGAAATTAAGGCAGGAAAAGGTGGATTATTAGCACCATCAGGATTCATGGCCCTTGCGTAATGTCAGGGTGCCAGGAATCAGACTGAGATGAGAAGTGCAAAAATAATCACACCTTTATTAATAGCAAAAAAATAATAAAAAGTCCACAAAACAAATAACAAGCCAGGAATCAAAACCAGAGCTGGTAGTCAGACGAGCCGAGTCAGGAGCCAAAGCGAATAGTCAGACGAGCCAAGTCAGGAGCCAAAGCGAGTAGTCAGATGAGCCGGAATCAGGAACAAGGAGAACAGCAGAGTCAGGAACCAGGAGGGACGTCAGACAGCCAGGTAATACACAGGAACTCTCACAAACAGGTCTAAGACAACGCAAGGGCAAAGCATACTGAACAGAGGCCCTTTAAATAATAAGTGATGATATCACAATTCTGAGACTGCATCCTTTCTCAGACTGAGGATGAACACCAGTCTGGCCATAAAACGAAGTGCAGGAAATAAATATAACATGGTGCAATGTGCCAGGTAAAGTGTATATCACTGTGAGAAAGTGCCGCAGATACATGTGCCAGATATAGCATTACAGTGAGATATCACAAGGTAAATATCCCATGGTGCAATGTGCCAGGTAATGTATATAGCACTGTGAGAAAGTGCTGCAGGTACATGTGCCAGGTAAAGTTTATAGCACTGTGAGAAAGTGCCGCAGATACATGTGCCAGATATAGCTCCACAGTGAGATATCACAAGATAAATATCCCATGGTGCAATGTGCCAGGTAAAGTGTATAGCACTGTGAGAAAGTGCCACAGAGACATGTGCCAGATATAGCGCCACAGTGAGATATCACAAGATAAATATCCCATGGTGCAATGTGCCAGGTAAAGTGTATAGCACTGTGAGAAAGTGCCGCAGATACATGTGCCAGGTAAAGCGCCACAGTGAGATACCACAAGGTAAATATCCCATGGTGCAATGTGCCAGGTAAAGTTTATAGCACTGTGAGAAAGTGCTGCAGATACATGTGCCAGGTAAAGCGCCACAGTGAGATATCACAAGGTAAATATCCCATGGTGCAATGTGCCAGGTAGAGTGTATAGCACTGTGAGAAAGTGCCGCAGATACATGTGCCAGGTAAAGCGCCACAGTGAGATACCACAAGGTAAATATCCCATGGTGCAATGTGCCAGGTAAAGTGTATAGCACTGTGAGAAAGTGCCGCAGATACATGTGCCAGGTAAAGCGCCACAGTGAAATATCACAAGGTAAATATCCCATGGTGCAATGTGCCAGGTAAAGTGTATAGCACTGTGAGAAAGTGCCGCAGATACATGTGCCAGGTAAAGCTCTACAGTGAGATATCACAAGGTAAATATCCCATGGTGCAATGTGCCAGGTAAAGTTTATAGCACTGTGAGAAAGTGCCGCAGAGACATGTGCCAGATATAGCGCCACAGTGAGAGATCACATGGTAAATATCCCATGGTGCAATGTGCCAGGTAAAGTTTATAGCACTGTGAGAAAGTGCCGCAGATACATGTGCCAGATATAGCGCCACAGTGAGAGATCACAAGGTAAATATCCCATGGTGCAATGTGCCAGGTAGAGTGTATGTATAGCACTGTGAGAAAGTGCCGCAGATACATGTGCCAGGTAAAGCGCCACAGTGAGATATCACAAGGTAAATATCCCATGGTGCAATATGCCAGGTAAAGTTTATAGCACTGTGAGAAAGTGCCGCAGAGACATGTGCCAGATATAGCGCCACAGTGAGATATCACAAGGTAAATATCCCATGGTGCAATGTGCCAGGTAAAGTTTATAGCACTGTGAGAAAGTGCCGCAGATACATGTGCCAGGTAAAGCGTGTTAAAATCATATTGAACAAATGGATGTAAGAGTAGATGTACAAAATAGGCTGAACCTCTTTTTACGAAAATGGCATAGATAAATTTTAACATGTGAATTGGAAGTACAAAGACAATTCCGTGACACCAGTGTTTTTTTAGAAGACTCCCTATGTGGAGAGTGGTCACACATATTTGCACCTGGGTGACAGTTTTTTTCTCTTTCTTTTTTCTTTCCTCTCCCCCCTCTCGCTCTCACTTGCTGGTTCCCTGTCACTGGGAAAAAATACAAATAATACTATCAGCTGTTACAAAACACAAACTAGCAGGAAACGTTAGAGTTTATGTATTATTTTTTTATTTAGTGTTTTTGTGTGGAAAAATAAATGCACTTCCTTTAAAAAAAAGAGAAAAGGTTAATTTGGTGGTTATCGTCAATCTCTATTCTAGACATAAATCCTAACTGTGTAAAAGAGATATACACAAATTTGGTTATAAAAGTCTGATAGAGTAGAAGTGAAATCATATATAAAGAAACCATTTAAACTAAAGATACACAGTGATAAATTCATAAATATATTCAGTCAATGCCTTACATGGTTGATTTAGGGTACAGAGATTATAGATCTGTCTCTTATTGTGTAACTATGAATAAGGAGAATAAGGATAGAACTCTCTAGGTCTTGTTTACAGAACATGACCTTTGACCCTATAGGAGTGACAATTTATAACGACAATGTAATGAAGCAATAGCATATAGGATTTTATAATAAACTCTGCATTATCCTTCCTTGGAAAGCCAGACAGAAACAGAACAGATCCCTGCCCTTGTTATTCATTGTTTGTACATATGATATTAACAGATTGCCTGACATACAGGGCTGCAATTCCCTGCTGTGTATTATGTTATTACGTTAACCCTTTAAGGACACAGCTTTCAGTTTGCTCATTTGTTTTATGACGGAAAAATTCTGTCATATGTCCTTAAGAGGTTAAACCCTTCGCACACATAATAGAATATTTTGTTTGCATTTTAATTTTGTACTAGTCTTGCATTACTGTGTATAGTATTCACTTGGGTTGTATGGTAAATTTTCTGTACATTTTCATAAATATTATTAAACTAAAGTGGATATATTAAAGATACGTCTTTAAAATAAAAAATAAAAAGTTCAGCACATGAAAAAAAACGTTTTAAATTGCCGTATACGAGCTATTTACAACTATCCTTTACATATCTTGTGGTCTCATAATCGCTGTGTTATGAGTCTCTGATAATCTGACCCATGTGCTGTAATGAATCGCAGTTAATCTCACCATGTGCTAATGTCCTTATGCCAGTCTGAGGGTAAAATAAATCATTATTTAATGAATAATATAGACACTAAAAACTGCTTAACCAAGAAAAAATATTTTATTCAACAATAGGAAACAATTATTGTACAAAATCATAGAACTTTATTTAAAAAGGATGGATATAACAAATTAGTCTATTAATGGAAGAGGTTACTCAATGTCAAATTTTAAAGGGATATTCCAAAATAAAAAATGGCATATAGTTATATGACAGAAGCCACAGATCAGGATTGGAAGTGTTATTACACATTTAAGAAGAAAATATGTTGTTTTTACTCGCACAAATAAGCTCAAAATTGCCCCCTTGCTAGTATCACAAAATTAGAGCACATTACTAAAACCGCACAAAATCTGAAAAGCACAAGAATGCAGTTCTATACGGATATGATCCTCTGTGGAAAATACCTAAACATGGTCGGTGACTTAAAATAAAGCTATAATAATTATATAAACAGGATATAAGAACTGTAATTTCTATGGTTTCTCACAAACAAATTCCTTGGCTATAAATTATTTAAAGGGAGACTAAACGCAAATTTTTTCTTTCATGATTCAGATATAGCATGCAATTTTAAGCAACTTTCTAATTTACTCCTATTATCAAATTTTCTTTATTCTCTTGCTATCTTTATTTAAAAAGCAGGAATGTGATGCATAGGAGCCGGCCCATTTTTGGTTGAGAACCTGGGTTATGCTTGCTTATTGGTGGGTAAATGTAAGCCTCCAATAAGCAAGCGCTATCCATGGTGCTGAACCTAAAATGGACTGGCTGCTAAGATTTACATTCCTGCTTTTAAAATAAAGATAGCAAGAGAACAAAGAAAAATTGATAATAGGAGTAAATTAGAAAGTTGCTTAAAATGGCATGCTCTATCTGAACCATGAAAGAAAAAAAATTGGGTTCAGTGTCCCTTTAAACTTATAGAAATAAACAAAATCCAGAGCTATCCCCTTACTCACTGCCTAGTATATTTGTGATCTCCTCTCTTAGTAGAGCACAAAGACATAAAGAAAACACAATCAAGAAATATATATACTAGCATCCAACAAGGTCTGGAGCAATATAGATAATAAATATAATATAAAAAAATATATATGTGACGGATACCCTGGCTAACCCGACTGGGTAGCTCCGCCAAACGGGTCCTGCTTCCTCCCTGCCGACTGCAGCTATGTAGCTGACAAGTGACCAGAGCCTGTAGCTACCCCTGATGCCCGACAGCACCAGTATTCAGGGTTCCTCCCTGTGGCAGACTCCAGCTACCCAGACTGGGTAGCTCTGCCAGAGGGTCCTTCCTCTGCTTGGAGCAGGCTGCTATGTAGCCCAGGAAAGTGATTTTAGCTGTAGCCCACCCAAATAACTAGACATACTAGCATTCAGGTGAAACAGGAACTGATTTTATTGTAAAACATACACTCCTTTTATACAAACAGCTCACCTCGATAAGACCCTGGACAAACCCACAATTTTCCAGCCATTCCCGCCCCTCCAGACCGACCGGCACCTCCATAGAAGTCACAGTCCCAAAGAATCCCAGTACCTAGGGGTGACGGTGGAGCTCTTGGTCCCCAGATGCCACAGTCCAAAAATCAGCGTGATTCGTTATTGGGGACCGGAGTTACAGTCCAATGAAGTTATGGGGTTAGGGGTGTCCAAAACCCCCGGTTCCCAAAGGAGCTCCCCTCCGATAATTCCCCCAGCTCTTGTCTTCCCTAGGGGCTACCAATCCCCAAAAGAGCGGAGCTCTGGGGCAAAGGGCTGCTGGAGCGACCAGGGGTAAAGTTAGCAGGTGTCCTGCTGTCCTGTGGCCGACCGGGAGTTCCAGGAGCCTGGCCAGCCTGAGAGGGGTTAGGTGGGTGTCCGTTGTGAGGCGGCCGACCGGGAGTTCCAGGAGCCCGGCCAGCCTAGGAGGGTTTTCCCGGTCATAGACCAGCTCTTCTCTTAACAAGTTTAGAACAGAAAAACAAGCCAAGAAAAAGCAAACAAAAAGCTTCCAGAGATTGTGGTTGTTCTGAGGAGCCCAAAATCACTGAAAAACAACAGGGGTGAGGTTGTAGGGGGGTAGGGGTTTAACCCTTGCAGCCCGGTATCCGTGACAACTCCCACCTTCCAGTTCGGCAGACCTGGCTAGATCCACGCGGGTCTACTTGGGGCTGTCCGACGAGCATTCTATTTCAGTTTGCTGGGAAAGTCCATTGGCATTCCCATTGCTCTTTCCCAGCCTATACTAAACATCGAGGGCTGCAGGGCTAAACTCCACCTTAGTAAATGTCTATTGTCTCCTGACACTTGGTTAAGCCACACCAGGGGGTTGTGATCGGTGAGGACAGTGAAAGGTCTTCCATATAGGTACGGTTGCAATTTCTCGAGGGCCCATACAAGTGCCAGGCATTCGTTCTCCACCACCGCATAGCCTACCTCCCTGGGCAGCAGCTTCCTACTGATGTAGGCTATGGGGTGTTCTTGCCCTTCTTCGTCTACCTGGCTTAGCACTGCTCCCAACCCGAACATGGAGGCATCTGTGTGGACAAAAAAAAGTTTGTGGGGTTAGGCGCGGCCAGGACGGTGGCAGAGATCAAGGCAGACTTGAGGCTCTGAAAGGAGTTTTCACATTCTGGGGACCACAGTACCTGTCGGGGTAGTCTTTTACGAGTCAGGTCGGTCAGGGAATTGGCGAGGGTTCTATAATTGGGGACGAACCTTCGGTAATAGCCATCGGTTCCTAGGAAGGCTAAGACCTGGGTCTTGGTTCGAGGAGTGGGCCAGTTTGCCACTGCCTCAACCTTGGCCGGCTCCGGCCGCTGCTGCCCGCAGCCCACTCGGTGGCCCAGGTACTGGACTTCTGAGCGACCTATGGTGCATTTGTCGGGCTTCAGGGTCAGCCCAGCAGCTCTGAGGTGATCTAGAATGACGCCCAGGTGGATCAAATGGTCCTCCCAGGTGTCGCTATAGATGGCAATGTCATCCAAGTAAGCACAGGCATAGTCTTGGAGGCCACCCAGCAGGTGATCCACCATCCTCTGAAAGGTGGCTGGAGCGTTCTTCATCCCAAACGGCATGACCTTAAACTGGTAGAGGCCAAAAGGGGTGATGAAAGTGGACTTGGGAACAGATTCAGGGTCTAGTGGGATCTGTATGCAAAACAATGGAACCTGGCTAACAGAAAGCAGACTTCACAAATCTTCACCAACCTCTCGGTCCAGGGACATCCAAAAAGGGAGAACACACACCGGTCAGTAAACTTAAAAACAGGATCTTTATTGGAGTGTATAAAAACAAAGTTGGAGACAAGGCTCCATTAAACAGGAAAAAAGGCTACAGCGTGACTGACTGCAGACATGTTTCGCGTGTGTCCACACGCTTGTTCACTGCTGTCTGTCAGCTGTACAAGTTGCCTCTATTTAAAGAGGCCTGTCTCAATTAAAATCAAATTTGCAGTTAACCCTTTCCTTTCTAATTTAATTAATGGTACACGAAATCAGATGAAAAACAAAGTCAGTTACTAAGATCTAGTGGGATCTGCCAATACCCCTTGCAGAGGTCAAGGGTAGTTAGGAAGTGATCCCTGGCGATTCTATCTAAGAGGTCATCGACGCGGGGCACTGAGTATAAACCAGGACCTGACCCCACGACAGCCTCTCTGGAAAAGAATAATACAAGGTGAGATGTTACTCACGTAATTCAAGTAATACCACAAAGATGCTTGATTAAAGATAAGGGGCCAGGATTAAACGTAGTCAGGCAGGCAAGGATTTGGTAACGGTAAATCAGGCAACAAAATATCCTCAGGTTTGAAAGGGTTAAACAGAGATGTGGTCAGGCAAGCAAAGTTCGTTAACAGTAAATCAGGCAGCAAAGTATCCTCAGGTTTGAAGGGGTTAAACAGAGACGTGGTCAGGCAAGCAAAGTTCATTAACAGAATATCAGGCAACAAAGTATCAAAATGAATACTCACAAAGCCACAGCAAGGAAAAACAAACGGGCATCAGGTGAAGGACACACCGGAATTTGAACCTGGAGTGATGTCAGCAGAATGGGACGGCTTAAGGAAGCGTGTCAGCAGAGTGAGACAGCTTCAGAGGCAAAGGATGTTGCTAAGCAACAGAACCTCAGAAGCGAGGAGTGTGACAAGCATGTTCACATGAAAGGTCAGTTGGACCCGGTCATCGGAGCATTTTGCTACAAGGTAGGTGATGTTATTCAGTTGTTCCACCACCCGTTAGGACCCTTGCCAGGAAGCCTGTAACTTGTCCGTTTTGACAGGCTTCAAGGCTAGAACCATCTGCCCTACTGTGAGAATTCGGCTATGAGCGTTACGGTCGTACCACCGTTTCCGTCTCCTTTGAGCACTCTGAAGATTCTCCTGCACCATGGCAGTGAGGTCCTTCAGCCGATCCCTGAACTTCAGGACGTACTCCACAATGGAGGGTCCTTCCTCCCCGGCTGAACCCTCCCAGTTGGCTCTCAACAAGTCTAGGGGCCCCCTTATTTTCTGGCCATACAGCAGCTCAAAGGGATTCCCGGGGCACCTTTCTGTAGGCAAATAGGAGGTGCAGCAGGAATTTTTCCAAGTCTTTATGAGTGGCCGAGAACATCAGAAGCAATTGCTTCAGTGTCCCGTTAAACCGCTTACAAAGCCCATTGGTCTGGGGGTGATATGGGGCACTGTACAGGGATTTATCCCACACAGTTCCCATCATTTTTGGGTGACCTCCGCTGTAAACTGGTTCCCCTGGTCAGAGACCATTTCTCGGGGGAAGCCTACCCTGGTGAATATCCGGAGCAAAGAACTTGCCACTGTCTTCGCCTGGATATTCGCCAGCGGTATTGTCTCTGGATACCTAGTGGAATAGTCTACTACCGTGAGTATGTTTTTTTTTCCGGAGGGACTGGGTCGAGGTAGGGGCCCTACTATTTCCACAGCGATTCTGCTAAAGGGTTCGTCAATAATGAGGAGAGGGTTAAGAGGGGCTTTCGTATGGTCCCCGGTCTTCCCTATCTTCTGACACACCACGCAGGTTGTACAATATTCCTTAATTTCTCTCATGATTCTGGGCCAGAAAAAGACCTAAGTAAGGCGGTGGTGTGTTTAGGAGTTGCCTAAATGCCCGGCCAAGGGGATATCGTGCCATATTCGCAGCAGGTCGGACCGATATAGTTTCGGTACCACCAGCTGGCGTTTAGGCACTTGCCTTATCTTCCTCCGGGAGACCCGATACAACAGGCCATTTTCCTATTGGAACCGTTCCTCCCCGTGGCCCTGGGGATCAGTCCCTACTCGGTCTCGGAAGGGGGTAAGGGTCGGGTCGCTCAGGGTCTCTTGGGCGAATTCAGAGGGGGAGGCCCAAGATAGTTGGTTGGGAAGGAGGGCAGGGACCAGGGTTGGGCATTGGGGAGTGAGGGTAGGGCTTTGGGGAAGGAGAGGAGTCAGGGTGGGGGGGTCTTACCTGGGTCCCCAGCTGCAGTGTGTTAGGTTGACGCTAAGCTTGCCTGTGGATGGTCACTGGGCAGGTGTCTTGTAATCCCTGGGCCGCCTTCCCATTGACCCAAACGGTCTGGCAGTGGTGCTGACAGTTGTCTGTGGACACAAGGTGGGCTTCTTGTAGAGTGCCAACCTCCTCTTCAGCCCATTCAAGGTAGTCAGTCGATGCCAGTGCATAAGCGTAGTGGGCAGCGGCTGAGTAGGTCGGGGCTGGAGCGCTCACCCAGGCTGTTTGCTGGGGGTGTCTTGGCTGCCAGCTGCTGTCGGGCCCAACTCAGGCATTCCCACCTGAGGTGGCCGGGGTGCCCGCAGGAGAAACATCCCCGTGAGTCCCTGACTCCAGCCAGAGGGACAAAGGCCTGGCGGTCCGGGGGCTTATTGGTAGTAGCTGGGGGTCGGCCTACAACCGAAGCTGGGCGGAGAGTCGATTGCGGGGCAGAGCAAACTTGGCGGCGGGCGTCTGCATACTGATCTGCCAGGCCGGCCGCCTGGTCTGCTGTGGTGGGCCGACGGTCATGGACCCATTCTTTACTCTTGACTGGAACATGGTTATAGAAATGCTCCAGTAGAAAAGCTGTGCCACTTCAGCCCCAGTGGTGACCTTGCAGCCGGCTAGCCAGGAAGCTATCGACCAGGTGAATTGGTGGGTCCATTCTGTGAAAGGCTGTCCATCCTGCTTCCTTAGTGCCCGGAATTTCTGCCGGTGGGCCTCCAGCGTGAGCCCATATCGGGCAAGGATACAGTCTTTCAGTTTGTTATAAAAAGTGAGTTCCAATAACTTCAGGCAGGGAATGGAGGTTTACGCTCAGTCAGATGCCTTGGGTTACTTGGTGATAGGCTTTAATCTTTTGGACGAGTATCAGGGAGCTTTAGCACATACAACATATGTTAATAATCAAGCAATGTGCTAGGTATAGGCTCCTCCTTATATAGGGAGACTGGATTTGAGTGAGGTGTGCGCCTTAAAGGGGCAGTACATCATGACAGATCCCCCCAATCAGGACACCCCCTTCCACAGCTTAGCCCCTGGTTTTGATGGGTGTCTGGCATGGAAATGAGCGAGTAGACAAGGAGCATGCAAATCACTAATGGGTACCCAAGAGTCTTCTTCAGGACCGTATCCTTTCCAGTGTACCAAGTATTCCAGTTTTCTCCATCGCAGTTTGGAATCTAGTATATCCTCTACTTCATATTCCGGTAAGCTAATGTTATATAATTCTGCACTATGTGCAGAATTATATAACATTAGTTTGTAAGTTTACTGCCCCTTTAAGTCTCACCTACAATAATTAAATACTCTAAAATACTTCATAGGAATAAATGGTTAACTCAGTTGTGTCTGAAGGGTCTAAACCAAGTCAGAACTTACTTCAATGTACCTGTGTCCCACCGTACAGTGTCTGAAAGCCTCCCAGGTTTGCCTATATTTCCTTAATTAAGTCTTACTTACCCACAATAATTAAATACTGTAAAATACTTCATAGGAATGAATGGTACATTTAGTTTGTCAGGTGTGCCTATGTGTCCTCACTTACGTCTCACTGATTTATAATAATTAAATACTGTAAAATACTTTATAGGAATGAATGGTAAATGTATTCTTAGAGTCCCTCCGCCTAGTCAAAACTCATTTGTGTAAGCCCATGTCCCTCCATACATTGTCGGAGACCTTCTCTGGTGTGCCTGTTTCTTCACTTCACTGACCTACAATAGTTAAATACACTAAAATACTTCATAGGATTGAATGATAAACACAGTCGTGCCTAGAGTGCTCACACCCAGTCAGAATTCACTCCAGTGTTCCCATGTCCCTCCAGAGAAGGTCTTAGACACCGTATGGAGGGACAAGGGCACACTGGAGTGAATTGTGACTGGGTGTGAGCATTCTAGGCACAACTGTGTTTATCCTTCAAACTCATGAAGTATTTTAGCTTATTTAAGTATTGTAGGTCAGTTAGACTTAAGTGAGGAAACCAAGGCAAACCAGGAGGGACTCAGACACTGTACGGAGAGACATGGGCCCACTGGAACGAGTTCTGACTGGGTGGAGGCACTCCAGACTATAAAGTATTCATTTATTCGTATAAAGTATTTAATTATTGTGGGTAAGTGAGACTTAAGTGAAGACACATACACATAGGCACACCTGACAAGATCTCAAACACTGTACGGAGGGACAAGGGCACACTGGAGTGAATTCTGACTCTAGGCGCAACTGCGTTTATTATTCAATCCTATGAAGTATCTTAATGTATTTAATTATTGTAGGTAAGTGAGACTTAAGTGAGGAAACATAGGCAAACCAGGAGGGTCTCAGACACTGTGCGGCGGGACACGGGCACACTTGAGTAAATTCTAACTGGGTGAAGGCACTCTGGGACTATTAAGTATTCATTTATTTGTATAAAGTATTTAATTATTGTGGGTCAGTGAGACTTAAGTGAGAACACATTGGGACACCTGACAAGATCTCAGACACTGTACGGAGGGACATGGGCACACTGGAGTGAGTTCTGTCTGGGTGGAGGAACTCCAAGCACAAATGAGTTTACCATTCATTCCTATTAAGTATTTTAGAGTATTTAATTATTGTAGTTCAGTGAGGACACCTATGTGTGTCTGAGACCTTCTCTGGTGTGCCTGTTTCTTCACTTAAATCTTACTTACTTACAATAATTAAATACGCTAAAATAATTCATAGGAATAAATGATCAACTCAGTGTTGTACATAGAGTGCCTCCACCCACACAAAACTCACTCGAGTGAGCTCTTGTCCCGTCGTATAGGGTCTAAAGTCCTCCTGGTTTGCCTAGGTTTCCTCACTTAAGTCTAACTGACCTACAATAATTAAATACATTAACATACTTCATAGGATTGAATAATAAATGCAGTTGTGCCTAGAGTGCCCACACCCAGTCAGAATTCACTCCAGTGTGCCCGTGTCCCTCCATACAGTGCCTGAGACCTTGTCAGGTGTGCCTATGCGTATGTGTCCTCACTTACCCACGATAATTAAATACTGTCACGGATACCAGACAGCTAAGGCTACCCCCCACCCCCCTACAACCTCACCCCTGTTGTTTCTCAGTAGTTTTGGGCTCCTTAGAGCAACCACAATCCCTGGAAGCTTTGGTTTGCTTGTCTTGTGAAAAGCTGGTGTATGATCAGGAAAACCCTCCTAGGCTGGCCGGGCCCCGGCATCTGGGAACAGAGAGCTTTAAAATGACACCCTGGAAGTGCCGCCGCTCCCCCGGGATCACCCCAAAACCGTCACCACTGTGTCCTGGGATTCTGTGGGACTATGGTTGCTATGGAGGCGCCGGTCAGTCTGGAGCGGCAGGAATGGCGGGAAAACTGTGGCATTGTCTCCCTGTCTTATCAAGATGAGCTGTCTGCATAAAAAGAGTGTGTGTTTTCAATAAAATCAGTTCTTGTTTCACCTGAATGCTAGTCTGTCTAGTTATTTGGGTGGGCTCCAGCTAGAATCACTTTCCTGGGCTACATAGCAGCCTGTTCCAGGCAGAGGAAGGACCCTCAGGCAGAGCTACCCAGTCTGGGTATCCGGAGTCTGCCACAGGGTGGGACCCTGAGTACTGGTGCTGTCGGGCATCAGGGGTGGCTACAGGCTGTGGTCACTTGCCAGCTACATAGCTGCAGTCGGCAGGGAGGAAGCAGGACCCGTTTGGTGGAGCTACCCAGTCGGGGTATCCGGGGTATCCGTCACATTGGCTGGCAGCGGTGGGATCTGCTTCTATCACACAGTTTCTTCTGACAGAGGAGATGTGCCACAGTAGCCGGTAACTATGGGAACCAAGCTCCTAAGGAGAGCAGAGGAGGTGCTGGCCCAGCTGGACGGTCCTAGCTCGTATTGGGATCTTCTGGCACAAAGGGACCTTGTCCGCCGGGAGGCTCTTCAACAAGAGCAGGGCTATCGAGTAACAACCCTCTCCCCTGATGACGAAGATTACTGGCTCCAGTGGAAGTTCCGAGTACCTTGCCTGGGAGGACAGCCCCGGGCGGAATGGCTGTCTGAATTGGATGGACTGGTCCAGGAGGAAATGGTTCTGGATGACAGCTACAGGGCCCTCCGATGGTATGCTATGCAAGTGTGGCCATGGCTGGGTGATGGCGTCCCCACAGAGGGCTTTGGCTACGGCGGCCCTGGATTACTATTTGAACTAATGGCAGAGGACCCAGATTTTGGGAGTCAGGAGGAGTGGAGACTTAAGGACATTTGTGAGTACCGAGGGAGCCTGCTGAGTCTCTCACGGGTACTCTGGCTGCAAGCCGATTTGGATTATATATGTGGCAAGGAATTGGAGATGGAACAGAGATACAAAAGACTGCTAGACTGCGTTAAACAGCATGCCACAGAGCCTGCAGGGAGCTACAGCAGTCTGGGAATCCTGGAGGTTGGCCTCAGAGAAGTGGCAACAGAGCATAAGCGACGAGCTGCTAGATACAGATCAGAAGCCGGGCCCGAGCTTATAGACTTGGACAAGGGAGCCACCCCAGCAGAAGCGCTGGCAACAGGGCAGAGAGCCACCGGCCTCTGCCCAGCACCTGTAACAGCTTTAGGAAACCAGGGAGAGGAGGTAGGCGTCCTCCCTCCCCTTACACAGAACCCCTTCCCGGGAGAGGAGACAGTCAGTCTCTCTCCCCAGCGACAGAGCCATCCCCTGGGAGCGGAGGTAGTTGTCCTCCCTCCCTGTAAGCAGAACCCCTTCCTGGGAGAGGAGACAGTCGGTCTCTCTCCCCAGCGGCAGAGCCAGGAGCAGGGAGAGGAGAAAGTCGGTCTCTCTCCCCAGCGACAGAGCCATCCCCTGGGAGCGGAGGTAGTTGTCCTCCCTCCCTGTAAGCAGAACCCCTTCCTGGGAGAGGAGACAGTCGGTCTCTCTCCCCAGCGGCAGAGCCAGGAGCAGGTAGAGGAGACAGTCGGTCTCTCTCCCCAGTGGCAGAGCCATCCCCTGGGAGTGGAGGTAGTCGTCCTCCCTCCCCTTACAGAGAACCCCTTGCAGGGAGAGATGGATGTCGATAACTCTCCCCAGCAGCAGAACCCCTTCCTGGGAGAGGAGACAGTCAGTCTCTCTCCCCAGCGGCAGATCCATCCTTCGAGAGAGGAGGTAGTCGTCCTTCCTCCCCTTACAGAGAAGCCCTTGCAGGGAGAGACAGGTATCGATATCTCTCCCCAGCGGCCGAATCCCTTTCTGGGAGAGGAGACAGTTGGTCTCTCTCCCCAGCGTCAGAACCCCGTACAGGGAGCAGAGACAGCCGGTCTCTCTCCCCAGCCGCAGAGCCAGGAGCAGGGAGAGGAAACAGGCGGTCTCTCTCCCCAGTGGCAAAGCCATCCCCTGGGAGTGGAGGTAGTCGTCCCCCCTCCCCGTAAGCAGAACCCCTTCCTAAGAGAAGAGACAGTCGGTCTCTCTCCCCAGTGGCAGAGCCAGGAGCAGGGAGAGGAGACAGTCGGTCTCTCTCCCCAGCGGCAGAGCCATCCCCTGGGAGTGGAGGTAGTCGTCCTCCCTCCCCTTACAGAGAACCTCTTGCAGGGAGAGATGGATGTCGATAACTCTCCCCAGCAGCAGAACCCCTTCCTGGAAAAGGAGACAGTCGATCTCTCTCCCCAGCGGCAGATCCATCCTTCGGGAGAGGAGGTAGTCGTCCTCCCTCCCCTTACAGAGAAGCCCTTGCAGGGAGAGACGGGTATCGATATCTCTCCCCAGCGGCCGAATCCCTTTCTGGGAGAGGAGACAGTTGGTCTCTCTCCCCAGCGGCAGAACCCCGTACAGGGAGCAGAGACAGCCGGTCTTCCTCCCCAGCGGCAGCACAGTTTCCCATGAAGCGGAGGTAGCAGACCTCCGTCGCTAGCGGTAGATCTCCTTCTCGGGAGAAGAGACAGACGGTCTGTCCCCTCATTAGCTTGGCAGGGTCTCTACCCTTTTCTTGTATTTCTCACCGGGGGCAGGTGTTGCATTAGGCAAGGAGGATAAAAGCTTATACAGTTGGTGCCACATGTTTGGGCACCCGAGCTTTGCCTGCCCCACCAAGGAGCAACCTCCCCCTCCGGTCTGGGGTGGGAATACAGCTGGGAAACCGGAACTAGCTTTGTTTGTGGGTGGGTCAGCCGGTACTAAACAGAGTGTCACAGAGAGAGGCAGTGTGGCCATGGAACTTAAGGACACTGGAACTTGTGGGACAGCAATTGTTTGGGAGCTGGCCTTAGAAAACTTGTTTGGGACTTTGCCTTATGTGACTATCCTTGCGCCCAGGAACCCCCCAGGATGCCCCAAGCTCAGGAGAGATGGGATAACCTCTCCCAGCAACCGAGAAGTGGAGGGCCACTGGCGGACAGCCCATGGCCGACCCGTTAAGGGTCTAGCTGGGTCTGCTGAACTGGAGGGGGGGGGAGATGTCACGGATACCAGACAGCTAAGGCTACCCCCCCACCCCCCTACAACCTCATCCTTGTTGTTTCTCAGTGATTTTGAGCTCCTTAGAGCAACCACAATCCCTGGAAGCTTTGGTTTGCTTGTCTTGTGAAAAGCTGCTGTATGACCAGGAAAACCCTCCTAGGCTGGCCGGGCCCCTAGAACTCCCGGTTGGCTGCCTCACCATGGACACCCGCCTAACCCCTCTCAGGCTGTCCAGGCTCCTGGAACTCCCGGTCAGCCACAGGACAGCAGGACACTCGCTAACTTTACCCCTGGTCGCTCCAGCAACCAATTGCCCCAGAGCGCCGCTCTTTTGGGGATTAGTAGCCCCTAGGGAGGACAAGAGGTGAGGGAATTACCGGAGGGGAGCTGCTTTGGGAACCGGGGATTTTGGACACCCCTACCCCTATAAATTCAACGGGCTGTATCTCCGGTCCCCAATAACGAATCACGCCGCTTTTTGGACTGCGGTATCTGGGAACCGAGAGCTTTAAAATGACACCCTGGAAGTGCCGCTGCTCCCCCGGAATCACCCCAAAACCGTCACAACTGTGTTCTGGGATTCTGTGGGACTATGGTTGCTATGGAGGCGCCGGTCAGTCTGGAGGGGCGGGAATGGCGGGAAAACTGTGGCATTGTTTCCCTGTCTTATCAAGATGAGCTGTCTGTATAAAAGGAGTGTGTGTTTTCAATAAAATCAGTTCTTGTTTCACCTGAATGCTAGTCTGTCTAGTTATTTGAGTGGGCTGTTCCAGGCAGAGGAAGGACCCTCAAGCAGAGCTACCCAGTCTGGGTAGCCAGAGTCTGCCACAGGGTGGGACCCTGAGAACTGGTGCTGTCGGGCATCAGGGGTGAGTACCGGCTGTGGTCACTTGCCAGTTACATAGCTGCAGTCGGCAGGGAGGAAGCAGGACCCGTTTGGCGGAGCTACCCAGTCGGAGTATCCATCACAAATACTTTATATGAATAAATGAATACTTTATAGTCTGGAGTGCTTCCACCCAGTCAGAACTCACTCCAGTGGGACCATGTAATGTCTGAAAAAGAGACATAAGTTAGAGTGGACCACAGCTACTGATAAAACAATATATATTTATATAAATGGTGTAGCTAAGTGTGTGGCAGGGTGTCACATTAATATTACCCTTTAGTAATATGTGATAACCTAGCACACACACAACTAGCAGTTGATATGTGAAGACAGAAAGAAAAAAATAAACAAAGCAGCAGCAAGCACTATAGCTGAAGTATCAAGTTAAATTCAATTCAGCAGTGTAACTAGTTGCTTTAAACCTCAGTTATGATATATTGTTAGCGTTAAACCATGAAATTATATATGTTTGTGCACAAACCAAAGAGATAGTAAAGCTTAAGCTGTTTTGGAAGCAATGGGTAATGGATACTAGTAAAGTGACATGAGCTCTTATAACTAGTGCACATAGAAGATTGCGGTAAGAGTACAGTGTGAGCAACATAAGCAAAAGAACCCCTTTAGTGTTGGTACCTGATAGAGGTAAAGTTGGAGACTGAACTTCGGTATAACCGCAAGTAAGGTAAGTGCTGAGAGCGGTAAGATAGTAGCTGAATGTCGGCAGAAAGTGGCGTGTGACGTCACAGAGGCCGGAGTTCCGGTAGCGGAGCAATTCACTTCACAGGGAAGCAGCTTGAATGAGACAGGCTCAGGAAGAGTAGCTGCACAGACTGCAGGTAGAGGGTGGAGCTCAGGACTGGTCCGGAATGAATCAATACCAAGCAATGAGTAAGTGAGGATTGTTGCTATTTATGGCAGTTGCTGGGGATTTAAAGGGCCAGTGAGATGTAACAATAGGTGAGGATAAGAAGCATGACAGACCATGTTCCTAAGTACAGTGTCTGAGTCCTTCCTGGTTTGCCTTGGTTTCCTCACTTAAGTCTACCAGACCTACAATAATTAAATAAGCTAAAATACTTCATAGGATTGAATGATAAATGCAGTTGTGCCTAGAGTGCCCACACCTAGTCAGAATTCACTCCAGTGTAACCGTGTCCCGCCGTACAGTGTCTGAGACCATCTCTGGTGTGCCTGTTTCTTCACTTAAATCTCACTTGCCTACAATAATTAAATACGCTAATATACCTCATAGGAATGAATGATCAATTTAGTTATACCTAGAGTGCCTCCACCTAGACAAAGTTAACTCCAGTGAGCTTTTGTCCCACAGTAAAGTGCCTGAGACCCTCTCAGATGTGCCTATGTTTCCTCACTTCCTCTACATTCTGTAGTTCCCAATTTACCCTTTTCCATACATCCAATGTAACGGTGCACATGCACAATTTTTTGTTGACGTACGCGTAGGAATTGAAACCTTAAATTAATTTGAATCAGAGGAACCAAATCAAATTAACTGTTTTATGTGATTCAGTTCTGAAGAACCAAATAATGAAAAAATGCACATGTGAATCAGCTGGCTATACAGGATAGGGTTAAAACAGGTTAAAGATTGTAAGGTAAATGGTTATATGGCAAGGGTTGAAGGTGGAAAGTGAGTTACATGTCTGAGGGCAAGCTGAATCTGAGCAGAAGGAGGAAGGATAGAATTTGTTTTATGATAGGTAAGAATGGGGAGGGGGTTGGAGATACATTTTTACATTAAAAGGGTTAATGTGGGGACATAGCATACAGGCTGACTGCACAGAATAGGATTCAATTACAGACGAGACAGGAGAAATATGATTAGTAATTTGCTGTACACAGAAATGGTTAATGTATGGTATGACGTTATAGTGAGGGGTAAGGGATGAAAGAGGGGTTAATATATTTATGGGGAGACTAATATTAGTATTGCAATGGTTAATAGGAAAATGGGGTGAATAGTTAATAACTGATGGCATTGCAAGGGTTAATAGGAAAAGAGATTGAATTCAGTATGTTAATATGTGCCCTAAAGACAGTGCAGTTTTCATTTTAGAAGCTGTCTGTGCAGTTTCTTCAAGATGCAACATTGTATTAAGAATAATTGTATAAAAAACATCAACAGTGGTTGGTAATTTAAAACGCTTGTTTCTCCCATAGAGAATAAAATACGCTAAAGTAAGAAATTACCGAGATTCAGTATGTACACCCAGCATTATGGAATTTAACTGAGCTTTGCAAATAAACAATAATATTATCACATTTTACTTTCTATATTGTTATTTATTTTACTTTTACCAGGTTTACAGTACGCTGAATACTATTAATTATATTGGCACAAAAATCTGTATAAGAATGGGGAAATTTATTAAAATAAGGTGCAAACCTTTCTTAAAGGGACAGTCTAGTTAAAATTAAAGTTTCATGATTCAGATAGGGCATGCAATTTTAAACAACTTTCTAATTTACTTTTATTATCAAATGTGCTTTGTTCTCTTGGTATTCTTTGTGAAAAGCTAAAACTAGGTAGGCTCATATACTAATTTGTAAGCCATTGAACTGCCTCTTATCTCATTGATTTTAACACTTTTTGACAGTTAGAGACTGCTAGTTCATGTGGGTCATACATATAACATTGTGCTCCCTTAGAGTTATTTATGAGTCAGCACTGATTGGCAAAAAATGCAAGTCTGTCAAAAGAACTGAGATAAGGGGGTGTTTCTTTAGAGAACTCCAATTCCTCGAAAACTCCAATCTGACGTCACTTCCAGTAACTCTTCTATTTTAATATCTGTTTTGCCTCTGTCTGGGGGCGCACCTCTGATCCTCTGGCATACACCCCAAGTAAACCTTGGGGAATGAGGTTTACAAGGGGGGCTTTGCCCCCTTTGAACTCCCCAGGCAGAGGCAAAATAGATAGTGTAGATTGGCGATTATAGTACCCATCTGATAGGTTGTGAATCCTGTCACTCACTGGATACGGACCAATCAGATGTATGGATTTACCGGAAGTGATGTCAGATTGGAGTTTTCGATGTATTGGAGTTCTCAATAGAACAGGGGCAGTCTGCAGAGGTTTAGATAAAAGGTAATCACAGAAGTAAAAAGTATATTAATAAAACCATGTTTGTTATGCAAAACTGGGAAATGGGTAATAAAGGGATTATCTATCTTTTGAAACAATACAAATTCTGCAGTAGACTGTCCCTTTAAATATTACTCAAAAAATACAAAAGAAAAAAGAAGAGAAGGCTTATGCACACATCTCTATAAAAATAGTAATTATAAAATGTAACTGATTAGCTTTTAAAATCCAATAAAAGTTTAATTTTATAATTACTATATATTTTTGTATTTTTACAGTACACTGTCCCTTTAAAGGGACATAAAATAATGTTAATCAACTTTCTAATTTACTTCTATTATCAAATGTTCTTTGTTCCCTTGGTATCTTTTGTTGAAACGCAGGGATGTAAACCTCAGGAGCTTGCACATGTTTTTTATACCATATAGTGCTCCAGACACCTATCTCTTCAACACATAATAGCAGACATCCCATCCTGCAAAACCTCATTTCAGGGAGGTGGCTTCACCCACTACTGCGCCGCCCCCCCCCCCCCCAGTTATATATTGGACACCTTGAAACCCTAAATAAGATAGAGACATCATTAAAGTAGCTTCCCACCAAAGTCACATAAAAAAGTAGCTTTATTGCACAACCACATACAACAAACCTATTTTCCAGTGATCGTAAGCTTGTTGAATGCTTAAATATTTTAGAATACGATGTTTAATTATGTGCAGTAAATAAGGAGGTATTTGTGTTTTGTTTATTAAAATTAGTGGGGGCTTTTTGGTTACTGATGCTTTGAGGGTTCTATAACGTCCCAGCAACTAAAGGCATTCCTTAAAGAAACACTTTTCCGGATTTGGGCCACATTGGATCATGATACTTGGAGTTTCAGGGAGATTGCACTCCATTTGCTGGCATCAGGGAGCCGCTATTACAATCAGGGAGCCGCTATTACAATCAGGGAGACTCCCTGAACTTCAGGGAGAGTTGGGATGTCTGGAATAGTATTCAATAGGAACTAAGCAAATTTGATAATATAAGTGGAAACTTTATTTTTGATTGTATGCTCTGATTCACAAAAGCAAATGTCAGGGTTTCATATATATTTAACTGTGTTAATGGCCTTTAACATAGGGTGACCAGACGTCTCCGATTTCCGGGGACAGTCCCCGGATTGAGGATACTGTCCCCGGACAAATTATGTCCCCGGAAATGTCCCCGGGAAGACAGCCCCCTGAGTGTTACCACATGTCAGGGTACACAGGACCGTACACGCAAACTCCCTTACTCCAGACACGTGCAAAGAACATTCAGAGTGACTGGTGCTACCTTAAAAAGGGGCGTAGTTAACTGCTACAGAACTAGCTGAGACTATACCACTCGCTGTGCACTCTGCCCTCCCTGGCTTTCCCCTCACCCAGCAAGATCCGGAGCGTCTACACTAAGCACAGAGCAGGTAGATTTGAGATGACAGCACCATGGCTAAGACACTGAAGCACACATCAGTATTTTTATGCAAGCAAACAATTCTGAAATGTGCTCAGCTTAGTGAGAGCACGGTCACATCTTAAAGTGTTTATTGTTTACATGAGAAAGTGGCACGGGCTTTGTAGCTTGTTATACTGAGCTGACATGGTAATTGCTTGATGTGGTTTTGTAATGAGGGCAATCCCCTCCCCTTTAGCTTGCCTGTTATTGCGGTCATGTGATCCATCTTGACCTGCAGTGTAGCTTCTGAAAACTGCTTCACTAGCGTGTGCGGGAACATTGTGCTGGGGGTGAGTAGAATCCCTTTACAGGGGTTAAAGGGACATTATACACTCATTTTTTCTTTGCATAAATGTTTTGTAGATGATCTATTTATAAAGCCCATAAAGTTTTTTTTTTTTTTAAATAAATGTATAATTTTGCTTATTTTCAAATAACATTGCTCTGATTTTCAGACTCCTAACCAAGCCCCAAAGTTTTATTTGAATACCGTCAGCTACCTTCTCCAGCTTGCTCCTGTTTGTGTAAAGGGTCTTTTCATATGCAAAAGGAGGGGGGAGTTTCTTATTTCCCACTTGCAGTGGGCTTTCCAACTGCCTTTTCAACAGAGCTAAACTGAAAGCATCTAAGTACGTTTTTAAACCATTTTATACTGGATTTTTATATCAGTATCTGTGCATCTTATTCTTTATAGTAGTGTCTATTACACGCAGTTATATGAAAATGAGTGTATGCTGGCCCTTTAAGTCTGTTATTCTCTTGCTGCCGTGAAAAGGAATACTACAAACTCTGCCTACTTCAGAGTGCACAGGTCATCATCATTAATCAAGAAGCTGTCTGTGAAGAAAACATTATGTTGTGCTGCTGCCTACTACATGTGTGTGATCTGTCTATGCTGAGGCTAGCTCTATAATTGTGCTCCCTGTTTGTCGTTTGGGTTATTAGCTCAGTTTGTTTATGAGAAGGGGTATACTCTGAGAGAGGTCCCCTGATGATTAATTGGCTAGCAAGCCGAATTTAATACACATTAGCTGAGGATACACCGGCTAAATCTGAATATATTGTGGTATTAATTAGTCTTTCCAATAGGAATACATATGACAATAAATACCAAACATAATAAATGTACAAAAAAAAAGGAAAAATCAGGCATTAGTATTCTTCTGATGAGAGGGATGTGGGATCCATAAATGTGAGGATCAGCAAATTAACACCCCTTCCATGTGCCACTCCAATGAAAACAGGGGGCTTTTATTTTTTAAAACAGAAACATTTGCTGACACCAATAAAAGAGGGCTTTTGGCATATAAAATCCCCCCACTAAACTCATAGTGCTCATGAATACCCCCAAAGCCAAGGTTTTCTTTATTCTTTTAAATTGCAGTACTTAGTTTCAATTAATTGAAGGTTTGGTATTAAAGTTTAGGTTCTTGCATTATTTTGCATAATCAATTGTTGTCTAGGAAATGTGTGTGTAAGAGAGAGTGTGTGTGTGTGTGTGGGAGAGAGAGAGAGTGTGTGTGTGTGGGAGAGTTTGAGTGTGTGTGGGAGAGAGTGTGTGTGTGTGTGTGTGTGTGTGAGAGAGTGTGTGTGTGTGGGGGAGAGAGTGTGTGTGGGAGAGAGAGAGTGTGTGTGGGAGAGAGTGTGTGTGTGTGTGGCAGAGAGAGTGTGTGTGTGTGGGAGAGAGAGTGTGTGTGTGTGGGAGAGAGAGTGTGTGTGTGTGTGTGGGAGAGAGAGTGTGTGTGTGGGAGAGAGAGTGTGTGTGTGTGTGGGAGAGAGAGAGAGAGAGAGAGAGTGTGTGTGTGGGAGAGAGAGTGTGTGTGTGTGTGGGAGAGAGAGTGTGTGTGTGTGTGTGTGGGAGAGTGTGTGTGGGAGAGTGTGTGTGGGAGAGTGGGAGAGAGCGTGTGTGTGTGGGGGAGAGAGAGCGTGTGTGTGGGGGAGAGAGAGCGTGTGTGTGGGGGAGAGAGAGCGCGTGTGTGGGGGAGAGAGAGCGCGTGTGTGGGGGAGAGAGAGCGCGTGTGTGGGGGAGAGAGAGCGCGTGTGTGGGGGAGAGAGAGCGCGTGTGTGGGGGAGAGAGAGCGCGTGTGTGGGGGAGAGAGAGCGCGTGTGTGGGGGAGAGAGAGCG